>NC_092772.1:49574473-49874473 GCF_047496795.1 Chiloscyllium punctatum
AGACACACGCATACACTATAGGCACACGGTGACACACATACACTACAGGAACAGGCTGACATACATACACTACAGGAACACGGAGACACACATACTCTACAGGGACACGGACACACACATACACTACAGGCACACGGTGACACACACATACACTACAGGCACACTGACACACACACATACACTACAGGCACAGAGAGACACACATACAGTACAGAAACACGGTGACATACATACACTACAGGAACACGGAGACACACATACACTACAGGCACAGAGAGACACACATACAGTACAGGGAGACGGACACACACATACACTACAGGCAACGGAGACACACACACACTACAGGAACACACACACACACACACACACACTACAGGAACACAGAGACACACATACAGTACAGGGAGACGGACACACACATACACTACAGGCACACGGAGACACACACACACAACAGGAACACGGACACACACATACACTAAAGGCGCAGAGAGACACACATACAGTACAGGGAGACGGACACACATACACTACAGGAACACGGTGACATACATACATACAGGGACACGGACACACACATACACTACAGGGACACGGACACACACATACACTACAGGGAGACGGTGACACACATACACTACAGGAACACGGTGACACATATACACTACAGGGAGACGGTGACACACATACACTACAGGCACACGGTGACATACATACACTACAGGGACACGGTGACATACATACAGTACAGGGAGACGGACACACATACACTACAGGAACACGGTGACACACATACACTACAGGGAGACGGTGACACACATACACTACAGGCACACGGTGACATACATACACTACAGGGACACGGTGACATACATACAGTACAGGGAGACGGACTCACACATACACTACAGGGACACGGTGACATACATACACTACAGGGACACGGTGACATACATACAGTACAGGGAGACGGACACACATACACTACAGGAACACGGTGACACACATACACTACAGGGAGACGGTGACACACATACACAACAGGAACACGGACACACACATACACTACAGGGACACGGTGACATACATACACTACAGGGACACGGTGACATACATACAGTACAGGGAGACGGACACACATACACTACAGGAACACGGTGACACACATACACTACAGGGAGACGGTGACACACATACACTACAGGCACACGGTGACATACATACACTACAGGGACACGGTGACATACATACAGTACAGGGAGACGGACTCACACATACACTACAGGGACACGGTGACATACATACACTACAGGGACACGGTGACATACATACAGTACAGGGAGACGGACACACATACACTACAGGAACACGGTGACACACATACACTACAGGGAGACGGTGACACACATACACAACAGGAACACGGACACACACATACACTACAGGGACACGGTGACATACATACACTACAGGGACACGGTGACATACATACAGTACAGGGAGACGGACACACATACACTACAGGAACACGGTGACACACATACACTACAGGGAGACGGTGACACACATACACTACAGGAGCACGGACACACACATACACTACAGGCACATGCTGACATACATACACTACAGGAACACGGACACACACATACACTACAGGAACACGGTGACATACATACACTACAGGAACACGGACACACACATACACTACAGGCACACGGTGACATACATACACTACAGGGACACGGTGACATACATACAGTACAGGGAGACGGACACACATACACTACAGGAACACGGTGACACACATACACTACAGGTTGACGGTGACACACATACACTACAGGAACACGGACACACACATA
The DNA here is from genome assembly GCF_047496795.1 of Chiloscyllium punctatum. Classification (NCBI taxonomy): domain Eukaryota; kingdom Metazoa; phylum Chordata; class Chondrichthyes; order Orectolobiformes; family Hemiscylliidae; genus Chiloscyllium; species Chiloscyllium punctatum. The sequence continues at coordinate 49,576,342 of NC_092772.1, forward strand.
CACTACAGGCACACGCTGACATACATACACTACAGGAACACGGACACACACATACACTACAGGAACACGGTGACATACATACACTACAGGAACACGGACACACACATACACTACAGGCATAGAGAGACACACATACAGTACAGGGAGACAGACACACATGTACACTACAGGCACACGGAGACACACACACACAACAGGAACACGGACACACACATACACTACAGGAACAGAGAGACACACATACAGTACAGGGAGACGGACACACACATACACTACAGGAACAGAGAGACACACATACAATACAGGGAGACAGACACACACATACACTACAAGCACACAGAGACACACACACACAACAGGAACACGGAGACACACATACACTACAGGCACAGAGAGACACAAATACAGTACAGGGAGATGGTCACACACATATACTACAGGCACACGGAGACACACATACACTACAGGAACACGGACACACACATACACTACAGGCACAGAGAGACACACACATACACTACAGGCACACAGAGACACACACACACTACAGGAACACGGACACACACATAAACTACAGGAATAGAGAGACACACATACAGTACAGGGAGACGGACACACACATACACTACAGGCACACGGAGACACACACACACAACAGGAACACGGACACACACATACACTACAGGCACAGAGAGACACACATACAGTACAGGGAGACGGTCACACACATATACTACAGGCACACGGAGACACACATACACTACAGGAACACGGACACACACATACACTACAGGAACACGGACACACACATACAGTACAGGCACACGGAGACACACATACACTACAGGAACACGGTGACACACATATACTACAGGAACACGGACACACACATACACTACAGGCACACGGTGACATACATACACTACAGGGACACGGACACACACACAGTACAGGGACACAGGGACACAGGGACACACATACACTACAGGAACACGGGGACAGTACAGGGACACGGGGACAGTACAGGGACACGGGGACAGTACAGGGACACGGGGACACGGGGACAGTACAGGGACATGGGGACACGGGGACACGGGGACAGTACAGCGACACGGGGACAGTACAGGGACACGGGGACACGGGGACACGGGGACAGTACAGGGACACGGGGACACGGGGATAGTACAGGGACACGGGGACACGGGGACACGGGGACAGTACAGGGACACGGGGACACGGGGACAGTACAGGGACACGGGGACACGGGGACACGGGGACAGTACAGGGACACGGGGACAGTACAGGGACACGGGGACACGGGGACACGGGGACACGGGGACAGTACAGGGACACGGGGACACGGGGACAGTACAGGGACACGGGGACACGGGGACACGGGGACAGTACAGGAACACGGGGACACCGGGACACGGGGACACGGGGACATGGGGACAGTACAGGGACACGGGGACACGGGGACACGGGGACACGGGGACAGTACAGGGACACGGGGACACGGGGACACGGGGACACGGGGACACGGGGACACGGGGACAGTACAGGGACACGGGGACACGGGGACACGGGGACAGTACAGGGACACGGGGACACGGGGACAGTACAGGGACACGGGGACACGGGGACACGGGGACAGTACAGGGACACGGGGACACTACAGGGACACGGGGACACGGGGACACGGGAACATGGGGACAGTACAGGGACACGGGGACATGGGGACACGAGGACACGGGGACACGGGGACAGTACAGGGACACGGGGACACGGGGACAGTACAGGGACACGGGGACAGTACAGGGACACGGGGACACGGGGACAGTACAGGGAAATGGGGACACGGGGACACGGGGACAGTACAGGGACACGGGGACACGGGGACAGTACAGGGACATGGGGACACAGGGACACGGGGACACGGGGACACGGGGACACGGGGACAGTACAGGGACACGGGGACACGGGGACAGTACAGGGACACGGGGACACGGGGACAGTACAGGGACACGGGGACACAGGGACACGGGGACACGGGGACACGGGGACAGTACAGGGACACGGGGACAGTACAGGGACACAGGGACACGGGGACAGTACAGGGACACGGGGACAGTACAGGGACACGGGGACACGGGGACACGGGGACAGGACAAGGACATGGGGACACGGGGACAGTACAGGGACACAGGGACACGGGGACAGTACAGGGACACGGGGACAGTACAGCGACACGGGGACACGGGGACAGTACAGGGACACGGGGACAGTACAGGGACACGGGGACAGTACAGCGACACGGGGACACGGGGACAGCACAGGGACACGGGGACACGGGGACACGGGGACAGTACAGGGACACGGGGACAGTACAGGGACACGGGGACACGGGGACAGTACAGGGACATGGGGACACGGGGACTGTACGGGGACACGGGGACTGTACAGGGACACGGGGTCAGTACAGGGACACGCGGACACGGGGACACGGGGACACGGGGACAGTACAGGGACACGGGGACAGTAGAGCGACACGGGGACACGGGGACAGTACAGCGACACGGGGACACGGGGACAGTACAGGGACACGGGGACAGTACAGGGACACGGGGACACGGGGACAGTACAGGGACACGGGGACAGTACAGGGACACGGGGACACGGGGACATGGGGACAGTACAGGGACACGGGGACACGGGGACAGTACAGGGACACGGGGACAGTACAGGGACACGGGGACACGGGGACAGTACAGGGACACGGGGACACGGGGACACGGGGACACGGGGACAGTACAGGGACACGGGGAAGGTACAGGGACACGGGGACAGTACAGGGACACGGGGACACGGGGATACGGGGACACGGGGACAGTACAGGGACACGGGGACACAGGGACACGGGGACACGGGGACACGGGGACACGGGGACAGTACAGGGACACGGGGACACGGGGACAGTACAGGGACACGGGGACACGGGGACACGGGGACACGGGGACAGGACAAGGACATGGGGACACGGGGACAGTACAGGGACACGGGGACACGGGGACAGTACAGGGACACGGGGACAGTACAGGGACACGGGGACAGTACAGGGACATGGGGACACGGGGACAGTACAGGGACACGGGGACAGTACAGGGACACGGGGACACGGGGACAGTACAGGGACACGGGGACAGTACAGGGACACGGGGACACGGGACACGGGGACAGTACAGGGACACGGGGACACGGGGACAGTACAGGGACACGGGGACAGTACAGGGACACGGGGACACGGGGACACGGGGACACGGGGACAGTACAGAGACACGGGGACAGTATAGCGACACGGCGACACGGGGACAGTACAGCGACACGGGGACACGGGGACAGTACAGGGACACGGGGACACGGGGACACGGGGACAGTACAGGGACACGGGGACACGGGGACATGGGGACAGTACAGGGACACGGGGACACGGGGACAGTACAGGGACACGGGGACAGTACAGGGACACGGGGACATGGGGACAGTACAGGGACACGAGGACACGGGGACACGGGGACAGTACAGGGACACGGGGACAGTACAGGGACACGGGGACACGGGGACACGGGGACAGTACAGGGACACGTGGACACGGGGACAGTACAGGGACACGGGGACACGGGGACACGGGGACAGTACAGGGACACGGGGACCGTACAGGGACACGGGGACACGGGGACAGTACAGGGACACGGGGACACCGGGACACGGGGACAGTACAGGGACACGGGGACACGGGGACAGTACAGGGACACGGGGACACGGGGACAGTACAGGGACACGGGGACACAGGGACACGGGGACAGTACAGGGACACGGGGACACGGGGACAGTACAGGGACACGGGGACACGGGGACACGGGGACACGGGGACAGTACAGGGACACGGGGACACGGGGACAGTACAGGGACACGGGGACACGGGGACACGGGGACAGTACAGGGACACGGGGACACAGGGACACGGGGACAGTACAGGGACACGGGGACAGTACAGGGACACGGGGACACGGGGACACGGGGACAGTACAGGGACACGGGGACACGGGGACATGGGGACAGTACAGGGACACGGGTCACGGGGACAGTACAGGGACACGGGGACACGGGGTCAGTACAGGGACACGGGGACACGGGGAAACAGGGACACGGGGACTGTACAGGGACACGGGGACACGGGGACAGTACAGGGACACGGGGACACGGGGACACAGGGACACGGGGACAGTACAGGGACACGGGGACATGGGGACAGTACAGGGACACGGGGACAGTTCAGGGATACGGGGACACGGGGACAGTACAGGGACCCGGGGACACACGGACAGGACAGGGACACGGGGACACGGGGACACGGGGACAGGACAGGGACAAGGGGACACGGGGACACGGGGACAGGACAGGGACACGGGGACAGTACAGGGACATGGGGACATGGGGACACGGGGACACGGGGACAGTACAGGGACACGGGGACACGGGGATACGAGGACACGGGGACAGTACAGGGACACGGGGATACGGGGACACGGGGACACGGGGTCAGGACAAGGACATGGGGACACGGGGACAGTACAGGGACACGGGGACACGGGGACAGTACAGGGACACGGGGACACGGGGACAGTACAGGGACACGGGGACAGTACAGGTACACGGGGACAGTACAGGGACACGGGGACACGGGGACATGGGGACAGTACAGGGACACGGGGACACGGGGACAGTACAGGGACACGGGGACAGTACAGGGACACGGGGACATGGGGACAGTACAGGGACACGGGGACACGGGGACAGTACAGTGACACGGGGACAGTACAGGGACACGGGGACACGGGGACACGGGGACAGTACAGGGACACGGGGACAGTACAGGGACACGGGGACACGGGGACAGTACAGGGACACGGGGACAGTACAGGGACACGGGGACATGGGGACAGTACAGGGACACGGGGACAGTACAGGGACACGGGGACAGTACAGGGACACGGGGACATGGGGACAGTACAGGGACACGGGGACACGGGGACACGGGGACAGTACAGGGACACGGGGACAGTACAGGGACACGGGGACACGGGGACAGTACAGGGACACGGGGACACGGGGACACGGGGACAGTACAGGGACACGGGGACACGGGGACAGTACAGGGACACGGGGACACGGGGACACGGGGACAGTACAGGGACACGGGGACCGTACAGGAACACGGGTACACGGGGACAGTACAGGGACACGGGGACACGGGGACACGGGGACAGTACAGGGACACGGGGACACGGGGACAGTACAGGGACACGGGGACACGGGGACACGGGGACAGTACAGGGACACAGGGACACAGGGACACGGGGACAGTACAGGGACACGGGGACAGTACAGGGACACGGGGACACGGGGACACGGGGACAGTACAGGGACACGGGGACACGGGGACATGGGGACAGTACAGGGACACGGGGACACGGGGACAGTACAGGGACACGGGGACAAAGGGTCAGTACAGGGACACGGGGACACGGGGAAACAGGGACACGGGGACTGTACAGGGACACGGGGACACGGGGACAGTACAGGGACACGGGGACACGGGGACACAGGGACACGGGGACAGTACAGGGACACGGGGACATGGGGACAGTACAGGGACACGGGGACAGTTCAGGGATACGGGGACACGGGGACAGTACAGGGACCCGGGGACACAGGGACAGGACAGGGACACGGGGACACGGGGACACGGGGACAGGACAGGGACAAGGGGACACGGGGACACGGGGACAGGACAGGGACACGGGGACAGTACAGGGACATGGGGACATGGGGACACGGGGACACGGGGACAGTACAGGGACAGTACAGGGACACGGGGACACGGGGACAGTACAGGGACACGGGGACACGGGGACACGGGGACAGTACAGGGACACGGGGACAGTACAGGGACACGGGGACACAGGGCCACGGGGACACGGGGACACGGGGACAGTACAGGGACACGGGGACACGGGGATACGAGGACACGGGGACACGGGGACAGTACGGGGACACGGGGACAGTACAGGGACACGGGGACAGTACAGGGACACGGGGACACGGGGACACGGGGACAGTACAGGGACACGGGGACACGGGGACACGGGGACACGGGGACAGGACAAGGACATGGGGACACGGGGACAGTACAGGGACACGGGGACACGGGGACAGTACAGGGACACGGGGACACGGGGACAGTACAGGGACACGGGGACAGTACAGGGACACGGGGACAGTACAGGGACATGGGGACACGGGGACAGTACAGGGACACGGGGACAGTACAGCGACACGGGGACACGGGGACAGTACAGGGACATGGGGACACGGGGACAGTACAGGGACACGGGGACACGGGGACAGTACAGGGACACGGGGACAGTACAGGGACACGGGGACACGGGGACAGTACAGGGACACGGGGACAGTACAGGGACACGGGGACAGTACAGGGACACGGGGACACGGGGACACGGGGACACGGGGACAGTACAGAGACACGGGAACAGTACAGCGACACGGCGACACGGGGACAGTACAGCGACACGGGGACACGGGGACAGTACAGGGACACGGGGACACGGGGACACGGGGACAGTACAGGGACACGGGGACAGTACAGGGACACGGGGACACGGGGACAGTACAGGGACACGGGGACAGTACAGGGACACGGGGACACGGGGACATGGGGACAGTACAGGGACACGGGGACACGGGGACAGTACAGGGACACGGGGACAGTACAGGGACACGGGGACATGGGGACAGTACAGGGACACGGGGACACGGGGACACGGGGACAGTACAGGGACACGGGGACAGTACAGGGACACGGGGACACGGGGACACGGGGACAGTACAGGGACACGGGGACACGGGGACACGGGGACACGGGGACAGTACAGGGACACGGGGACACGGGGACAGTACAGGGACACGGGGACACGGGGACACGGGGACAGTACAGGGACACGGGGACCGTACAGGGACACGGGGACACGGGGACAGTACAGGGACACGGGGACACGGGGACACAGGGACAGTACAGGGACACGGGGACACGGGGACAGTACAGGGACACGGGGACACGGGGACACGGGGACAGTACAGGGACACGGGGACACAGGGACACGGGGACAGTACAGGGACACGGGGACAGTACAGGGACACGGGGACACGGGGACACGGGGACAGTACAGGGACACGGGGACACAGGGACACGGGGACAGTACAGGGACACGGGGACACGGGGACAGTACAGGGACATGGAGACACGGGGAAACAGGGACACGGGGACTGTACAGGGACACGGGGACACGGGGACAGTACAGGGACACGGGGACACGGGGACACAGGGACACGGGGACAGTACAGGGACACGGGGACATGGGGACAGTACAGGGACACGGGGACAGTTCAGGGACACGGGGACACGGGGACAGTACAGGGACATGGGGACACGGGGAAACAGGGACACGGGGACTGTACAGGGACACGGGCACACGGGGACAGTACAGGGACACGGGGACACGGGGACACAGGGACAGGACAGGGACACGGGGACACGGGGACACGGGGACAGGACAGGGACAAGGGGACACGGGGACACGGGGACAGGACAGGGACACGGGGACAGTACAGGGACATGGGGACATGGGGACACGGGGACACGGGGACAGTACAGGGACAGTACAGGGACACGGGGACATGGGGACAGTACAGGGACACAGGGACACGGGGACACGGGGACACGGGGACAGTACAGGGACACGGGGACAGTACAGGGACACGGGGACACAGGGACACGGGGACACGGGGACACGGGGACAGTACAGGGACACGGGGACACGGGGATACGAGGACACGGGGACACGGGGACAGTACGGGGACACGGGGACACGGGGACAGTACAGGGACACGGGGACAGTACAGGGACACGGGGACACGGGGACACGGGGACAGTACAGGGACACGGCGACAGTACAGGGACACGGGGACACGGGGACACGGGGACACGGGGACAGTACAGGGACACGGGGACACGGGGACACGGGGACACGGGGACAGTACAGGGACACGGGGACACGGGGACAGTACAGGGACACGGCGACCATACAGGGACACGGGGACACGGGGACAGTACAGGGACACGGGGACAGGGGGACACGGGGACAGTACAGGGACACGGGGACACGGGGACAGTACAGGGACACGGGGACACGGGGACAGTACAGGGACACGGGGACACGGGGACACCGGGACACGGGGACACGGGGACAGTACAGGGACACGGGGACACGGGGACACGGGGACAGTACAGGGACACGGGGACAGTACAGGGACACGGGGACAGTACAGGGACACGGGGACACGGGGACACGGGGACAGTACAGGGACACGGGGACACGGGGACATGGGGACAGTACAGGGACACGGGGACACGGGGACAGTACAGGGACACGGGGACACGGGGACACGGGGACAGTACAGGGACACGGGGACAGTACAGGGACACGGGGACATGGGGACACGGGGACACGGGGACACGGGGACACGGGGACAGTACAGGGACACGGGGACACGGGGACACGGGACACGGGGACAGTACAGGGACACGGGGACACGGGGACAGTACAGGGACACGGGGACACGGGGACACGGGGACAGTACAGGGACACGGGGACAGTTCAGGGATACGGGGACACGGGGACACGGGGACAGTACAGGGACACGGGGACACGGGGACATGGGGACACGGGGACACGGGGACAGTACAGGGACACGGGGACACGGGGACAGGACAGGGACACGGGGACACGGGGACACGGGGACAGTACAGGGACACGGGGACACGGGGACACGGGGACAGGACAGGGACACGGGGACAGTACAGGGACATGGGGACACGGGGACTCGGGGACACGGGGACAGTACAGGGACACGGGGACACGGGGACAGTACAGGGACACGGGGAAACGGGGACACGGGGACACGGGGACAGAACAGGGACACTGGGACAGTACAGGGACACGGGGAAACAGGGACACGGGGACACGGGGACAGTACAGGGACACGGGGACACGGGGATACGAGGACACGGGGACACGGGGACAGTACGGGGACACGGGGACACGGGGACAGTACAGGGACACGGGGACACGGGGACATGGGGACACGGGGACAGTACAGGGACACGGGGACACAGGGACACGGGAACAGTACAGGGACACGGGGACACGGGGACACGGGGACAGTACAGGGACACGGGGACACGGGGACAGTACAGGGACACGGGGACACGGGGACAGTACAGGGACACGTGGACACGGGGACACGGGGACAGTACAGGGACACGGGGACACGGGGACACGGGGACAGTACAGGGACACGGGGACAGTACAGGGACACGGGGACACGGGGACACGGGGACAGTACAGGGACACGGGGACACGGGGACACGGGGACACGGGGACAGTACAGGGACACGGGGACACGGGGACACGGGGACAGTACAGGGACACGGGGACACGGGGACAGTACAGGGACACGGGGACACGGGGACACGGGGACAGTACAGGGACACGGGGACAGTACAGGGACACGGGGACACAGGGACACGGGGACACGGGGACACGGGGACACGGGAACAGTACAGGGACACGGGGACACAGGGACACGGGGACAGTACAGGGACACGGGGACACGGGGACAGTACAGGGACACGGGGACAGTACAGGGACACGGGGACAGTACAGGGACACGGGGACACGGGGACACGGGGACAGTACCGGGACACGGGGACACGGGGACATGGGGACACGGGGACACGGGGACAGTACAGGGACACGGGGACACGGGGACACGGGGACACGGGGACAGGACAGGGACATGGGGACACGGGGACACGGGGACACGGGGACAGGACAGTGACACGGGGACACGGGGACAGGACAGGGACACGGGGACAGTGTTGGGACATGGGGACACGGGGACACGGGGACAGTACAGGGACACGGGGACACGGGGACAGGACAGGGACACGGGGACACGGGGACACGGGGACAGTACAGGGACACGGGGACACGGGGACACGGGGACAGGACAGGGACACGGGGACAGTACAGGGACATGGGGACACGGGGACTCGGGGACACGGGGACAGTACAGGGACACGGGGACACGGGGACAGTACAGGGACACGGGGAAACGGGGACACGGGGACACGGGGACAGAACAGGGACACTGGGACAGTACAGGGACACGGGGAAACAGGGACACGGGGACACGGGGACAGTACAGGGACACGGGGACACGGGGATACGAGGACACGGGGACACGGGGACAGTACGGGGACACGGGGACACGGGGACAGTACAGGGACACGGGGACACGGGGACATGGGGACACGGGGACAGTACAGGGACACGGGGACACAGGGACACGGGAACAGTACAGGGACACGGGGACACGGGGACACGGGGACAGTACAGGGACACGGGGACACGGGGACAGTACAGGGACACGGGGACACGGGGACAGTACAGGGACACGTGGACACGGGGACACGGGGACAGTACAGGGACACGGGGACACGGGGACACGGGGACAGTACAGGGACACGGGGACAGTACAGGGACACGGGGACACGGGGACACGGGGACAGTACAGGGACACGGGGACACGGGGACACGGGGACACGGGGACAGTACAGGGACACGGGGACACGGGGACACGGGGACAGTACAGGGACACGGGGACACGGGGACAGTACAGGGACACGGGGACACGGGGACACGGGGACAGTACAGGGACACGGGGACAGTACAGGGACACGGGGACACGGGGACACGGGGACACGGGGACACGGGGACACGGGAACAGTACAGGGACACGGGGACACAGGGACACGGGGACAGTACAGGGACACGGGGACACGGGGACAGTACAGGGACACGGGGACAGTACAGGGACACGGGGACAGTACAGGGACACGGGAACACGGGGACACGGGGACAGTACCGGGACACGGGGACACGGGGACATGGGGACACGGGGACACGGGGACAGTACAGGGACACGGGGACACGGGGACACGGGGACACGGGGACAGGACAGGGACATGGGGACACGGGGACACGGGGACACGGGGACAGGACAGGGACACGGGGACACGGGGACAGGACAGGGACACGGGGACAGTGTTGGGACATGGGGACACGGGGACACGGGGACAGTACAGGGACACGGGGACACGGGGACACGGCGACAGTACAGGGACATGGGGACAGTACAAGGACACGTGGACACAGGGACACGGGGACACGGGGACATGGGGACAGTACAGGGACACGGGGACATGGGGATACGAGGACACGGGGACACGGGGACATTACAGGGACACGGGGACACGGGGACAGTACAGGGACACGGGGACACGGGGACACGGGGACAGTACAGGGACACGGGGACAGTACAGGGACACGGGGACACGGGGACACGGGGACACGGGGACAATACAGGGACACGGGGACACAGGGACACAGGGACATGGGGACACGGGGACACAGGGACACGGGGACAGTACAGGGACACGGGGACAGTACAGGGACACGGGGACACGGGGACACGGGGACAGTACAGGGACATGGGGACACGGGGACAGTACAGGGACACGGGGACACGAGGACAGTACAGGGACACGGGGACAGTACAGCGACACGGGGACACGGGGACAGTACAGGGACACGGGGACACGGGGACACGGGGACAGGACAGGGACACGGGGACAGTACAGGGACACGGGGACACGGGGACACGGGGACAGTACAGGGACACGGGGACACGGGGACACGGGGACAGTACAGGGACACGGCGACAGTACAGGGACACGGGGACACGGGGACACGGGGACAGTACAGGGACACGGGGACACGGGGACACGGGGACACGGGGACAGTACAGGGACACGGGGACACGGGGACAGTACAGGGACACGGCGACCATACAGGGACACGGGGACACGGGGACAGTACAGGGACACGGGGACAGGGGGACACGGGGACAGTACAGGGACACGGGGACACGGGGACAGTACAGGGACACGGGGACACGGGGACAGTACAGGGACACGGGGACACGGGGACACCGGGACACGGGGACACGGGGACAGTACAGGGACACGGGGACACGGGGACACGGGGACAGTACAGGGACACGGGGACAGTACAGGGACACGGGGACACGGGGACACGGGGACAGTACAGGGACACGGGGACACGGGGACATGGGGACAGTACAGGGACACGGGGACACGGGGACAGTACAGGGACACGGGGACACGGGGACACGGGGACAGTACAGGGACACGGGGACAGTACAGGGACACGGGGACAGTACAGGGACACGGGGACATGGGGACACGGGGACACGGGGACACGGGGACACGGGGACAGTACAGGGACACGGGGACACGGGGACACGGGACACAGGGACAGTACAGGGACACGGGGACACGGGGACACGGGGACAGTACAGGGACACGGGGACACGGGGACACGGGGACAGTACAGGGACACGGGGACAGTTCAGGGATACGGGGACACGGGGACACGGGGACAGTACAGGGACACGGGGACACGGGGACATGGGGACACGGGGACACGGGGACAGTACAGGGACACGGGGACACGGGGACAGGACAGGGACACGGGGACACGGGGACACGGGGACAGGACAGGGACACGGGGACACGGGGACACGGGGACAGGACAGGGACACGGGGACAGTACAGGGACATGGGGACACGGGGACTCGGGGACACGGGGACAGTACAGGGACACGGGGACACGGGGACAGTACAGGGACACGGGGAAACGGGGACACGGGGACACGGGGACAGAACAGGGACACTGGGACAGTACAGGGACACGGGGAAACGGGGACACGGGGACACGGGGACAGTACAGGGACACGGGGACACGGGGATATGAGGACACGGGGACACGGGGACAGTACAGGGACACGGGGACACGGGGACACGGGGACAGTGCAGGGACACGGCGACACGGGGACATGGGGACACGGGGACAGTACAGGGACACGGGGACACAGGGACACGGGGACAGTACAGGGACACGGGGACACGGGGATACGGGGACAGTACAGGGACACGGGGACACGGGGACAGTACAGGGACACGGGGACACGGGGACAGTACAGGGACACGGGGACACGGGGACACGGGGACAGTACAGGGACAGTACAGGGACACGGGGACAAGGGGACACGGGGACAGTACAGGGACACGGGGACAGTACAGGGACACGGGGACACGGGGACACGGGGACAGTACAGGGACACGGGGACACGGGGACACGGGGACACGGGGACAGTACAGGGACACGGGGACACGGGGACACGGGGACACGGGGACAGTACAGGGACACGGGGACACGGGGACATGGGGACAGTACAGGGACACGGGGACACGGGGACAGTACAGGGACACGGGGACACGGGGACACGGGGACAGTACAGGGACACGGGGACAGTACAGGGACACGGGGACACGGGGACACGGGGACACGGGGACACGGGAACAGTACAGGGACACGGGGACACAGGGACACGGGGACAGTACAGGGACACGGGGACACGGGGACAGTACAGGGACACGGGGACAGTACAGGGACACGGGGACAGTACCGGGACACGGGGACACAGGGACACGGGGACAGTACCGGGACACGGGGACACGGGGACATGGGGACACGGGGACACGGGGACAGTACAGGGACACGGGGACACAGGGACACGGGGACACGGGGACAGGACAGGGACATGGGGACACGGGGACATGGGGACACGGGGACAGGACAGGGACACGGGGACACGGGGACAGGACAGGGACACGGGGACAGTGTTGGGACATGGGGACACGGGGACACGGGGACAGTACAGGGACACGGGGAGACGGGGACACGGCGACAGTACAGGGACATGGGGACAGTACAAGGACACGTGGACACAGGGACACGGGGACACGGGGACACGGGGACACGGGGACAGTACAGGGACACGGGGACATGGGGATACGAGTACACGGGGACACGGGGACATTACAGGGACACGGGGACACGGGGACAGTACAGGGACACGGGGACACGGGGACACGGGGACAGTACAGGGACACGGGGACAGTACAGGGACACGGGGACACGGGGACACGGGGACACGGGGACAATACAGGGACACGGGGACACAGGGACACAGGGACACGGGGACACGGGGACACAGGGACACGGGGACAGTACAGGGACACGGGGACAGTACAGGGACACGGGGACACGGGGACACGGGGACACGGGGACAGTACAGGGACATGGGGACACGGGGACAGTACAGGGACACGGGGACACGAGGACAGTACAGGGACACGGGGACAGTACAGCGACACGGGGACACGGGGACAGTACAGGGACACGGGGACAGTACAGGGACACGGGGACACGGGGACACGGGGACAGTACAGGGACACGGGGACACGGGGACAGGACAGGGACACGGGGACAGTACAGGGACACGGGGACACGGGGACACGGGGACAGTACAGGGACACGGGGACACGGGGACAGTACAGGGACACGGGGACAGTACAGGGACACGGGGACATGGGGACAGTACAGGGACACGGGGACAGTACAGCGACACGGGGACACGGGGACACGGGGACAGTACAGGGACACGGGGACACGGGGACATGGGGACAGTACAGGGACACGGGGACACGGGGACTGTACAGGGACACGGGGACACGGGGACAGTACAGGGACACGGGGACAGTACAGGGACACGGGGACATGGGGACACGGGGACACGGGGACACGGGGACACGGGGACAATACAGGGACACGGGGACACGGGGACACGGGGACACAGGGACAGTACAGGGACACGGGGACACGGGGACACGGGGACACGGGGACAGTACAGGGACACGGGGACACGGGGACACGGGGACAGTACAGGGACACGGGGACAGTTCAGGGATACGGGGACACGGGGACATGGGGACACGGGGACACGGGGACAGTACAGGGACACGGGGACACGGGGACAGTACAGGGACACGGGGACACGGGGACAGGACAGGAACACGGGGACACGGGCACACGGGGACAGGACAGGGACACGGGGACACGGGGACACGGGGACACGGGGACAGGACAGGGACACGGGGACAGTACAGGGACATGGGGACACGGGGACTCGGAGACACGGGGACAGTACAGGGACACGGGGACACGGGGACAGTACAGGGACACGGGGAAACGGGGACACGGGGACACGGGGACAGTACAGGGACACGGGGACAGTACAGGGACACGGGGACACAGGGACACGGGGACACGGGGACACGGGGACAGTACAGGGACACGGGGACACGGGGATACGAGGACACGGGGACACGGGGACAGTACAGGGACACGGGGACACGGGGACACGGGGACAGTACAGGGACACGGGGACAGTACAGGGACACGGGGACACGGGGACATGGGGACACGGGGACAGTACAGGGACACGGGGACACGGGGACACAGGGACAGTACAGGGACACGGGGACCGTACAGGGACACGGGGAAACGGGGACAGTACAGGGACACGGGGACATGGGGACACGGGGACACGGGGACAGTACAGGGACACGGGGACACGGGGACACGGGGACAGTACAGGGACACGGGGACACGGGGACAGTACAGGGACACGGGGACACGGGGACACGGGGACACGGGGACAGTACAGGGACACGGGGACACGGGGACAGTACAGGGACACGGGGACAGTACAGGGACACGGGGACAGTACAGGGACACGGGGACACGGGGACATGGGGACAGTACAGGGACACGGGGACACGGGGACAGTACAGGGACACGGGGACACGGGGACACGGGGACAGTACAGGGACACGGGGACAGTACAGGGACACGGGGACACGGGGACACGGGGACACGGGGACAGTACAGGGACACGGGGACACGGGGACACAGGGACACGGGGACAGTACAGGGACACGGGGACATGGGGACAGTACAGGGACACGGGGACAGTACAGGGACACGGGGACAGTACAGGGACACGGGGACACGGGGACACGGGGACACGGGGACAGTACCGGGACACGGGGACACGGGGACATGGGGACACGGGGACACGGGGACAGTACAGGGACACGGGGACACGGGGACACGGGGACAGGACAGGGACATGGGGACACGGGGACACGGGGACACGGGGACAGGACAGGGACACGGGGACACGGGGACACGGGGACAGGACAGGGACACGGGGACAGTGTTGGGACATGGGGACACGGGGACACGGGGACAGTACAGAGACACGGGGACACGGGGACACGGCGACAGTACAGGGACATGGGGACAGTACAAGGACACGTGGACACAGGGACACGGGGACACGGGGACACGGGGACAGTACAGGGACACGGGGACATGGGGATACGAGGACACGGGGACACGGGGACATTACAGGGACACGGGGACAGGACAGGGACACGGGGACACGGGGACACGGGGACAGTACAGGGACACGGGGACAGTACAGGGACACGGGGACACGGGGACACGGGGACACGGGGACACGGGGACAATACAGGGACACGGGGACACAGGGACACGGGGACACGGGGACACAGGGACACGAGGACAGTACAGGGACATGGGGACAGTACAAGGACACGTGGACACAGGGACACGGGGACACGGGGACACGGGGACACGGGGACAGTACAGGGACACGGGGACATGGGGATACGAGTACACGGGGACACGGGGACATTACAGGGACACGGGGACACGGGGACAGTACAGGGACACGGGGACACGGGGACACGGGGACAGGACAGGGACACGGGGACAGTACAGGGACACGGGGACACGGGGACACGGGGACACGGGGACAATACAGGGACACGGGGACACAGGGACACAGGGACATGGGGACACGGGGACACAGGGACACGGGGACAGTACAGGGACACGGGGACAGTACAGGGACACGGGGACACGGGGACACGGGGACACGGGGACAGTACAGGGACATGGGGACACGGGGACAGTACAGGGACACGGGGACATGGGGACACGGGGACACGGGGACAGTACAGGGACACGGGGACACGGGGACACGGGGACAGTACAGGGACACGGGGACACGGGGACAGTACAGGGACACGGGGACACGGGGACACGGGGACAGTACAGGGACACGGGGACACGGGGACAGTACAGGGACACGGGGAGAGTACAGGGACACGGGGACACGGGGACAGTACAGGGACACGGGGACACGGGGACACGGGGACAGTACAGGGACACGGGGACACGGGGACAGTACAGGGACACGGGGACAGTACAGGGACACGGGGACACGGGGACACGGGGACAGTACAGGGACACGGGGACACGGGGACATGGGGACAGTACAGGGACACGGGGACACGGGGACAGTACAGGGACACGGGGACACGGGGACACGGGGACAGTACAGGGACACGGGGACAGTACAGGGACACGGGGACACGGGGACACGGGGACACGGGGACAGTACAGGGACACGGGGACACGGGGACACGGGGACACGGGGACAGTACAGGGACACGGGGACACGGGGACAGTACAGGGACACGGGGACAGTACAGGGACACGGGGACACGGGGACACAGGGACAGTACAGGGACACGGGGACAGTACAGGGACACGGGGACACGGGGACACGGGGACACGGGGACAGTACAGGGACACGGGGACACGGGGACACGGGGACACGGGGACAGTACAGGGACACGGGGACACGGGGACAGTACAGGGACACGGGGACAGTACAGGGACACGGGGACACGGGGACACGGGGACAGTACAGGGACACGGGGACAGTACAGGGACACGGGGACACGGGGACACGGGGACACGGGGACAGTACAGGGACACGGGGACACGGGGACACGGGGACACGGGGACAGTACAGGGACACGGGGACACGGGGACAGTACAGGGACACGGGGACAGGACAGGGAAACGGGGACACGGGGACAGGACAGGGTCACGGGGACAGTGTTGGGACATGGGGACACGGGGACACGGGGACAGTACAGAGACACGGGGACACGGGGACACGGCGACAGTACAGGGACATGGGGACAGTACAAGGACACGTGGACACAGGGACACGGGGACACGGGGACACGGGGACAGTACAGGGACACGGGGACATGGGGATACGAGGACACGGGGACACGGGGACATTACAGGGACACGGGGACAGGACAGGGACACGGGGACACGGGGACACGGGGACAGTACAGGGACACGGGGACAGTACAGGGACACGGGGACACGGGGACACGGGGACACGGGGACACGGGGACAATACAGGGACACGGGGACACAGGGACACGGGGACACGGGGACACAGGGACACGAGGACAGTACAGGGACACGGGGACAGTACAGGGACAGGGGACATGGGGACACGGGGACACGGGGACAGTACAGGGACATGGGGACACGGGGACAGTACAGGGACACGGGGACACGAGGACAGTACAGGGACACGGGGACAGTACAGCGACACGGGGGCACGGGGACAGTACAGGGACACGGGGACACGGGGACACGGGGACACGGGGACAGGACAGGGACACGGGGACAGTACAGGGACACGGGGACACGGGGACACGGGGACAGTACAGGGACACGGGGACAGTACAGGGACACGGGGACAGTACAGGGACACGGGGACACGGGGACACGGGGACAGTACAGGGACACGGGGACAGTACAGCGACACGGGGACACGGGGACAGTACAGGGACACGGGGACACGGGGACAGTACAGCGACACGATGACACGGGGACAGTACAGGGACATGGGGACAGTACAGGGACACGGGGACACGGGTCAGTACAGGGACACGGGGACAGTACAGGGACACGGGGACATGGGGACACGGGGACAGTACAGGGACACGCGGACAGTACAGGGACATGGGGACACGGGGACAGTACAGGGACACGGGGACACGGGGACACGGGGACACGGGGACAGTACAGGGACACGGGGAACGGGGACACGGGGACAGTACAGGGACACGGGGACAGTTCAGGGATACGGGGACACGGGGACACGGGGACAGTACAGGGACACGGGGACACGGGGACATGGGGACACGGGGACACGGGGACAGTACAGGGACACGGGGACAGTACAGGGACACGGGGACACGGGGACACGGGGACACGGGGACAGTACAGGGACACGGGGACAGTACAGGGACATGGGGACACGGGGACACGGGGACACGGGGACAGTACAGGGACACGGGGACACAGGGACACGGGGACACGGGGACACGGTGACACGGGGACACGGGGACAGTACAGGGACACGGGGACAGTACAGGGACACGGGGACACGGGGACACGGGGACACGGGGACACGGGGACAGTACAGGGACACGGTGACACGGGGACACGGGGACAGTACAGGGACACAGGGACACAGGGACAGTACAGGGACACGGGGACACAGGGACAGTACAGGGACACGGGGACACAGGGACACGGGGACACGGGGACAGTACAGGGACACGGGCACACGGGGACAGTACAGGGACACGGGGACACGTGGACAGTACAGGGACACGGGGACACAGGGACACGGGGACACGGGGACAGTACAGGGACACGGGCACACGGGGACAGTACAGGGACACGGGGACACGGGGACACGGGGACAGTACAGGGACACGGGGACACGGGGTCACGGGGACAGTACAGGGACACGGGGACACTGGGACATGGGGACAGTACAGGGACACGGGGACAGTACAGGGACACGGGGACACTGGGACATGGGGACAGTACAGGGACACGGGGACAGTACAGGGACACGGGGACACGGGGACACGGGGACACGGGGACAGTACAGGGACACGGGGACACGGGGACACGGGGACACGGGGACAGTGCAGGGACACAGGGACACGGGGACACGGGGACACGGGGACAGTGCAGGGACACAGGGACACGGGGATTGGTTCTTGTGATTAATGGAAGGTGAATGGAGAAAGGGGATTGGTCTTTGTGGATTGGTGAAACCGGAATGGAATAACATTATTGGGTTTTGTGATGTGGGGAAAGCTGATTGGTTATTGGGATTTGGGGTAAGGGGTCAGAGAAAGGGGATTTGTTATTGGAGATTGGGGAAAGGGAATGGAAAAAGGGGATTGGTTATTGGGGATTTAGGAAAGGGAATGGAGAAAGGGGATTGGTTATTGGGGATTGGGGAAAGGGAATGGAGAAAGGGGATTGGTTATTGGGGATTGGGGAAAGGGAATGGAGAAAGGGGATTGGTTATTGGGGATTGGAGAAAGCAAAATGGAGATAGGGATTGGGTATTTGGGTTTGGGGACTGGGAATGGAGAAAGGGAATTGGTTATTGGGATATGGAGAAAGGGGATTGGTTATTGGGGATTGGGAACTGAGAATACAAGAAGTGGTTTGTGTTGAAAGAACAATGCCAGGGTCTATGGTGGAATGTTTGTGTTGGAGTGCTGTGTTTGAGGTTTCTGTTGGAACACTGTGATGGGACTGTGTTGGAACACTGTGATGGGACTGTGTTGGAACACTGTGATGGGACTGTGTTGGAACACTGTGATGGGACTGTGTTGGAACACTGCGATGGAACGGTGTTGGAACACTGTGATGGGACTGTGTTGGAACACTGTGATGGGACTGTGTGATGGAACGCTGTGATGGGACTGTGTTGGAACACTGTGATGGGACTGTGTGATGGAACACTGTGATGGAACTGTGTCAGAACACTGTGATGCGACTGCGTCGGAACACTTTGATGGGACTGCGTCGGAACACTGTGATGGGACTGTGTTGGAACACTATGATGGGACTGTGTTGGAACACTGTGATGGGACTGCGTCGGAACACTGTGATGGGACTGTGTCGGAACACTGTGATGGGACTGTGTGATGGAACACTGTGATGTGACTGTGTCGGAACACTGTGATAGGACTGTGTCAGAACACTGTGATGGGACTATGTGATGGAACACTGCGATGGGAGTGTGTTGGAACACTGTGATGGGACTGTGTTGGAACACTGTGAAGGGACTGTGTTGGAACGCTGTGATGGGACTGTGTGATGGAACACTGTGATGGGACTGTGTTGGAACACTGTGAAGGGACTGTGTTGGAACGCTGTGATGGGACTGTGTGATGGAACACGGTGATGGGACTGTGTGATGGAACACTTTGATGGGACTGTGTGATGGAACACTGTGATGGGACTGTGATGGAACACAGTGATGGGACTGTGTTGGAACGCTGTGATGGGACTGTGTGATGGAACACTGTGATGGGACTGTGTGATGGAACACTGTGATGGGACTGTGATGGAACGCTGTGATGGGACTGTGTTGGAACACTGTGATGGGACTGTGATGGAACACTGTGATGGGACTGTGTGATGGAAGACTGTGATGGGACTGTGTTGGAACACTGTGATGGGACTGTGTCCGAAAACTGTGATGGGACTGTGTTGGAACACTGTGATGGGACTGTGTTGGAACACTGTGATGGGACTGTGTGATGGACCACTGTGATGGGACTGTGTTGGAACACTGTGATGGGACTGTGTGATGGAACACTGTGATGGGACTGTGTTGGAAAACTGTGATGGGACTGTGTTGGAACACTGTGATGCGACTGCGTCGGAACACTTTGATGGGACTGTGTTGGAACACTGTGATGCGACTGCGTCGGAACACTTTGAAGGGACTGTGTTGTAACACTGTGATGGGACTGTGTTGGAACACTGTGATGGGACTGTGTTGGAACACTGTGATGGGACTGTGTTGGAACACTGTGATGGGACTGTGTGATGGAACACTGTGATGGGACTGTGTTGTAACACTGTGATGGGACTGTGTTGGAACACTGTGATGGGACTGTGTTGGAACACTGTGATGGGACTGTGTGATGGAACAATGTGATGGGACTGTGTTGGAATACTGTGATGGGACTGTGTGATGGAACACTGTGATGGGACTGTGTTGTAACACTGTGATGGGACTGTGTTGGAACACTGTGATGGGAGTGTGTTGGAATTCTGTGAT
Source organism: Chiloscyllium punctatum (assembly GCF_047496795.1). Lineage (NCBI taxonomy): Eukaryota > Metazoa > Chordata > Chondrichthyes > Orectolobiformes > Hemiscylliidae > Chiloscyllium > Chiloscyllium punctatum. The sequence continues at coordinate 49,598,665 of NC_092772.1, forward strand.
GGGACTGTGTTGGAACACTGTGATGCGACTGCGTCGGAACACTTTGATGGGACTGTGTTGGAACACTGTGATGGGACTGTGTTGGAACACTGTGATGGGACTGCGTCGGAACACTTTGATGGGACTGTGTTGGAACACTGTGATGGGACTGTGATGGAACACTGTGATGTGACTCTGTTGGAACACTGTGATGGGACTGTGTTGGAACACTGTGAAGGGACTGTGTTGGAACGCTGTGATGGGACTGTGTGATGGAACACGGTGATGGGACTGTGTGATGGAACACTGTGATGGGACTGTGTGATGGAACACTGTGATGGGACTGTGATGGAACACTGTGATGGGACTGTGTTGGAACGCTGTGATGGGACTGTGTGATGGAACACTGTGATGGGACTGTGTGATGGAACACTGTGATGGGACTGTGATGGAACGCTGTGATGGAACTGTGTTGGAACACTGTGATGGGACTGTGTTGGAACACTGTGATGGGACTGTGTTGGAACACTGTGATGTGACTCTGTTGGAACACAGTGATGGGACTGTGTTGGAACGCTGTGATGGGACTGTGTGATGGAACACTGTGATGGGACTGTGTGATGGAACACTGTGATGGGACTGTGATGGAACGCTGTGATGGGACTGTGTTGGAACAATGTGATGGGACTGTGATGGAACACTGTGATGGGACTGTGTGATGGAAGACTGTGATGGGACTGTGTTGGAACACTGTGATGGGACTGTGTGATGGAACACTGTGATGGGACTGTGTTGGAACACTGTGATGGGACTGTGTTGGAACACTGTGATGGGACTGTGTGATGGAACACTGTGATGGGACTGTGTTGGAACACTGTGATGGGACTGTGTTGGAACACTGTGATGCGACTGCGTCGGAACACTTTGATGGGACTGTGTTGGAACACTGTGATGGGACTGTGTCAGAACACTGTGATGGGACTGTGTGATGGAACACTGTGATGGGACTGTGTTGTAACACTGTGATGGGACTGTGTTGGAACACTGTGATGGGACTGTGATGGAACGCTGTGATGGGACTGTGTTGGAACACTGTGATGGGACTGTGATGGAACACTGTGATGGGACTGTGTGATGGAAGACTGTGATGGGACTGTGTTGGAACACTGTGATGGGACTGTGTGATGGAACACTGTGATGGGACTGTGTTGGAACACTGTGATGGGACTGTGTTGGAACACTGTGATGGGACTGTGTTGGAACACTGTGATGGGACTGTGTTGGAACACTGTGATGGGACTGTGTTGGAACACTGTGATGCGACTGCGTCGGAACACTTTGATGGGACTGTGTTGGAACACTGTGATGGGACTGTGTCAGAACACTGTGATGGGACTGTGTGATGGAACACTGTGATGGGACTGTGTTGTAACACTGTGATGGGACGATGTTGGAACACTGTGATGGGACTGTGTTGGAACACTGTGATGGGCCTGTGTGATGGAACACTGTGATGGGACTGTGTTGTAACACTGTGATGGGACTGTGTTGGAACACTGTGATGGGACTGTGTTGGAACACTGTGATGGGACTGTGTTGGAACACTGTGATGGGACTGTGTGATGGAACAATGTGATGGGACTGTGTTGGAATACTGTGATGGGACTGTGTGATGGAACACTGTGATGGGACTGTGTTGTAACACTGTGATGGGACTGTGTTGGAACACTGTGATGGGAGTGTGTTGGAATACTGTGATGGGACTGTGTTGGAACACTGTGATGCGACTGCGTCGGAACACTTTGATGGGACTGTGTTGGAACACTGTGATGGGACTGTGTTGGAACACTGTGATGGGACTGCGTCGGAACACTTTGATGGGACTGTGTTGGAACACTGTGATGGGACTGTGTTGGAACACTGTGATGGGACTGTGTGATGGAACACTGTGATGTGACTCTGTTGGAACACTGTGATGGGACTGTGTTGGAACACTGTGAAGGGACTGTGTTGGAACGCTGTGATGGGACTGTGTGATGGAACACGGTGATGGGACTGTGTGATGGAACACTGTGATGGGACTGTGTGATCGAACACTGTGATGGGACTGTGATGGAACACTGTGATGGGACTGTGTTGGAACGCTGTGATGGGACTGTGTGATGGAACACTGTGATGGGACTGTGTGATGGAACACTGTGATGGGACTGTGATGGAACCCTGTGATGGAACTGTGTTGGAACACTGTGATGGGACTGTGTTGGAACAATGTGATGGGACTGTGTTGGAACACTGTGATGTGACTCTGTTGGAACACAGTGATGGGACTGTGTTGGAACGCTGTGATGGGACTGTGTGATGGAACACTGTGATGGGACTGTGTGATGGAACACTGTGATGGGACTGTGATGGAACGCTGTGATGGGACTGTGTTGGAACAATGTGATGGGACTGTGATGGAACACTGTGATGGGACTGTGTGATGGAAGACTGTGATGGGACTGTGGTGGAACACTTTGATGGGACTGTGTTGGAACACTGTGATGGGACTGTGTTGGAACACAGTGATGGGACTGTGATGGAACACTGTGATGTGACTCTGTTGGAACACTGTGATGGGACTGTGTTGGAACACTGTGAAGGGACTGTGTTGGAACGCTGTGATGGGACTGTGTGATGGAACACGGTGATGGGACTGTGTGATGGAACACTGTGATGGGACTGTGTGATGGAACACTGTGATGGGACTGTGTGATGGAACACTGTGATGGGACTGTGATGGAACGCTGTGATGGAACTGTGTTGGAACACTGTGATGGGACTGTGTTGGAACACTGTGATGGGACTGTGTTGGAACACTGTGATGTGACTCTGTTGGAACACAGTGATGGGACTGTGTTGGAACGCTGTGATGGGACTGTGTTGGAACAATGTGATGGGACTGTGATGGAACACTGTGATGGGACTGTGTGATGGAAGACTGTGATGGGACTGTGTTGGAACACTGTGATGGGACTTTGTGATGGAACACTGTGATGGGACTGTGTTGGAACACTGTGATGGGACTGTGTTGGAACACTGTGATGGGACTGTGTGATGGAACACTGTGATGGGACTGTGTTGGAACACTGTGATGGGACTGTGTTGGAACACTGTGATGGGACTGTGTGATGGAACACTGTGATGGGAGTGTGTTGGAATTCTGTGATGGGACTGTGTGATGGAAGACTGTGATGGGACTGTGTGATGGAACACTGTGATGGGACTGTGATGGAACGCTGTGATGGGACTGTGTTGGAACAATGTGATGGGACTGTGATGGAACACTGTGATGGGACTGTGTGATGGAAGAATGTGATGGGACTGTGTTGGAACACTGTGATGGGACTTTGTGATGGAACACTGTGATGGGACTGTGTTGGAACACTGTGATGGGACTGTGTTGGAACACTGTGATGGGACTGTGTGATGGAACACTGTGATGGGACTGTGTTGGAACACTGTGATGGGACTGTGTTGGAACACTGTGATGGGACTGTGTGATGGAACACTGTGATGGGACTGTGTTGGAACACTGTGATGGGACTGTGTTGGAACACTGTGATGCGACTGCGTCGGAACACTTTGATGGGACTGTGTTGGAACACTGTGATGGGACTGTGTCAGAACACTGTGATGGGACTGTGTGATGGAACACTGTGATGGGACTGTGTTGTAACACGGTGATGGGACTGTGTTGGAACACTGTGATGGGACTGTGATGGAACGCTGTGATGGGACTGTGTTGGAACACTGTGATGTGACTGTGATGGAACACTGTGATGGGACTGTGTGATGGAAGACTGTGATGGGACTGTGTTGGAACACTGTGATGGGACTGTGTGATGGAACACTGTGATGGGACTGTGTTGGAACACTGTGATGGGACTGTGTTGGAACACTGTGATGGGACTGTGTGATGGAACACTGTGATGGGACTGTGTTGGAACACTGTGATGGGACTGTGTTGGAACACTGTGATGCGACTGCGTCGGAACACTTTGATGGGACTGTGTTGGAACACTGTGATGGGACTGTGTCAGAACACTGTGATGGGACTGTGTGATGGAACACTGTGATGGGACTGTGTTGTAACACTGTGATGGGACGGTGTTGGAACACTGTGATGGGACTGTGTTGGAACACTGTGATGGGCCTGTGTGATGGAACACTGTGATGGGACTGTGTTGTAACACTGTGATGGGACTGTGTTGGAACACTGTGATGGGACTGTGTTGGAACACTGTGATGGGACTGTGTGATGGAACAATGTGATGGGACTGTGTTGGAATACTGTGATGGGACTGTGTGATGGAACACTGTGCTGGGACTGTGTTGTAACACTGTGATGGGACTGTGTTGGAACACTGTGATGGGAGTGTGTTGGAATACTGTGATGGGACTGTGTTGGAACACTGTGATGCGACTGCGTCGGAACACTTTGATGGGACTGTGTTGGAACACTGTGATGGGACTGTGTTGGAACACTGTGATGGGACTGCGTCGGAACACTTTGATGGGACTGTGTTGGAACACTGTGATGGGACTGTGTTGGAACACTGTGATGGGACTGTGATGGAACACTGTGATGTGACTCTGTTGGAACACTGTGATGGGACTGTGTTGGAACACTGTGAAGGGACTGTGTTGGAACGCTGTGATGGGACTGTGTGATGGAACACGGTGATGGGACTGTGTGATGGAACACTGTGATGGGACTGTGATGGAACGCTGTGATGGGACTGTGTTGGAACAATGTGATGGGACTGTGATGGAACACTGTGATGGGACTGTGTGATGGAAGACTGTGATGGGACTGTGTTGGAACACTGTGATGGGACTGTGTGATGGAACACTGTGATGGGACTGTGTTGGAACACTGTGATGGGACTGTGTTGGAACACTGTGATGGGACTGTGTGATGGAACACTGTGATGGGACTGTGTTGGAACACTGTGATGCGACTGCGTCGGAACACTTTGATGGGACTGTGTTGGAACACTGTGATGGGACTGTGTCAGAACACTGTGATGGGACTGTGTGATGGAACACTGTGATGGGACTGTGTTGTAACACTGTGATGGGACTGTGTTGGAACACTGTGATGGGACTGTGATGGAACGCTGTGATGGGACTGTGTTGGAACACTGTGATGGGACTGTGATGGAACACTGTGATGGGACTGTGTGATGGAAGACTGTGATGGGACTGTGTTGGAACACTGTGATGGGACTGTGTGATGGAACACTGTGATGGGACTGTGTTGGAACACTGTGATGGGACTGTGTTGGAACACTGTGATGGGACTGTGTGATGGAACACTGTGATGGGACTGTGTTGGAACACTGTGATGGGACTGTGTTGGAACACTGTGATGCGACTGCGTCGGAACACTTTGATGGGACTGTGTTGGAACACTGTGATGGGACTGTGTCAGAACACTGTGATGGGACTGTGTGATGGAACACTGTGATGGGACTGTGTTGGAACACTGTGATGGGACGGTGTTGGAACACTGTGATGGGACTGTGTTGGAACACTGTGATGGGCCTGTGTGATGGAACACTGTGATGGGACTGTGTTGTAACACTGTGATGGGACTGTGTTGGAACACTGTGATGGGACTGTGTTGGAACACTGTGATGGGACTGTGTGATGGAACAATGTGATGGGACTGTGTTGGAATACTGTGATGGGACTGTGGGATGGAACACTGTGATGGGACTGTGTTGTAACACTGTGATGGGACTGTGTTGGAACACTGTGATGGGAGTGTGTTGGAATACTGTGATGGGACTGTGTTGGAACACTGTGATGCGACTGCGTCGGAACACTTTGATGGGACTGTGTTGGAACACTGTGATGGGACTGCGTCGGAACACTTTGATGGGACTGTGTTGGAACACTGTGATGGGACTGTGTTGGAACACTGTGATGGGACTGTGTTGGAACACTGTGATGTGACTCTGTTGGAACACTGTGATGGGACTGTGTTGGAACACTGTGAAGGGACTGTGTTGGAACGCTGTGATGGGACTGTGTGATGGAACACGGTGATGGGACTGTGTGATGGAACACTGTGATGGGACTGTGTGATGGAACACTGTGATGGGACTGTGATGGAACACTGTGATGGGACTGTGTTGGAACGCTGTGATGGGACTGTGTGATGGAACACTGTGATGGGACTGTGTGATGGAACACTGTGATGGGACTGTGATGGAACGCTGTGATGGGACTGTGTTGGAACACTGTGGTGGGACTGTGATGGAACACTGTGATGGGACTGTGTGATGGAAGACTGTGATGGGACTGTGTTGGAACACTGTGATGGGACTGTGTCGGAACACTGTGATGGGACTGTGTTGGAACAGTGTGATGGGACTGTGTTGGAATACTGTGATGGGACTGTGTGATGGAACACTGTGATGGGACTGTGTTGGAACACTGTGATGGGACTGTGTGATGGAACACTGTGATGGGACTGTGTTGGAACACTGTGATGGGACTGTGTTGGAACACTGTGATGCGACTGCGTCGGAACACTTTGATGGGACTGTGTTGGAACACTGTGATGGGACTGTGTCAGAACACTGTGATGCGACTGCGTCGGAACACTTTGAAGGGACTGTGTTGGAACACTGTGATGGGACTGTGTTGGAACACTGTGATGGGACTGTGTGATGGAACACTGTGATGGGACTGTGTTGGAACACTGTGATGGGACTGTGTTGGAACACTGTGATGGGACTGTGTGATGGAACAATGTGATGGGACTGTGTTGGAATACTGTGATGGGACTGTGTGATGGAACACTGTGATGGGAGTGTGTTGGAATACTGTGATGGGACTGTGTTGGAACGCTGTGATGCGACTGCGTCGGAACACTTTGATGGGACTGTGTTGGAACACTGTGATGGGACTGTGTTGGAACACTGTGATGGGACTGCGTCGGAACACTTTGATGGGACTGTGTTGGAACACTGTGATGGGACTGCGTTGGAAGACCATAAGACCATAAGACCATAAGACATAGGAGTGGAAGTAAGGCCATTCGGCCCATCGAGTCCACTCCGCCATTCAATCATGGCTGAAGCGCATTTCAGCTCCACTTGCCAGCGTTCTCCCCGTAGCCCTTAATTCCTCTAGACAACAAGAACCTATCAGTCTCGGCCTTGAAGACATTTAGCGTCCCGGCTTCCACTGCACTCCGTGGCAATGAATTCCACAGGCCCACCACTCTCTGGCTGAAGAAATGTCTCCGCATTTCCGTTCTGAAATGACCCCCTCTAATTCTAAGGCTGTGTCCACGGGTCCTAGTCTCCTCGCCTAACGGAAACAATTTCCTAGCATCCACCTTTTCAAAGCCATGTATTATTTTGTACGTCTCTATTAGATCTCCCCTTAATCTTCTAAACTCCAATGAATACAATCCCAGTATCCTCAGCCGTTCCTCATATGCTAGACCTGTCATTCCAGGGATCATCCATGTGAATCTCCGCTGGACACGTTCCAGTGCCAGTATGTCCTTCCTGAGGTGTGGGGACCAAAACTGGACACAGTACTCCGAATGGGGCCTAACCAGAGCTTTATAAAGTCTTAGTAGTACATCTCTGCTTTTATATTCCAATCCTCTTGAGATAAGAGACAACATTGCATTCGCTTTCTTAATCACGGACTCAACCTGCATGTTTACCTTTAGAGAATCCTCGACTAGCACTCCCAGATCCCTTTGTGCTTTGGCTTTATTAATTTTCTCACCATTTAGAAAGTAGTCCATGCTTTTATTCTTTTTGCCAAAGTGCAAGACCTCGCACTTGCTCACGTTAAATTCCATCAGCCATTTCCTGGACCACTCTCCCAACCTGTCTAGATCCTTCTGTAGCCTCCCCACTTCCTCAGTACTACCTGCCTGTCTACCTAACTTTGTATCATCGGCAAACTTTGCTAGAATGCCCCCGGTTCCCTCATCCAAATCATTAATATATAATGCGAACAGCTGTGGCCCCAGCACCGAACCCTGCGGGACACCACTCGTCACCGGCTGCCATTCTGAAAAAGAACCTTTTATCCCAACTCTCTGCCTTCTGTTAGATAGCCAATCCTCAATCCATCCCAGCAGCTCACCTCGAACACCATGGGCCCTCACCTTGCTCAGCAGTCTCCCGTGTGGCACCTTATCAAAGGCCTTTTGAAAGTCCAGATAGACCACATCCACTGGGTTCCCCTGGTCTAATGTACTTGTTACCTCTTCAAAAAATTCCAACAGGTTTGTCAGGCATGACCTCCCTTTACTAAATCCATGTTGACTTGTTCTAATCAGACTCTGCTCTTCCAAGAATTTAGAAACCTCATCCTTAATGATGGATTCTAGAATTTTACCAACAACTGAGGTTAAGCTGATTGGCCTATAATTTTCCATCTTTTGCCTTGATCCTTTCTTGAACAAGGGGGTTACTACAGCCATCTTCCAATCATCCGGGACCTTTCCTGACTCCAGTGACTCTTGAAAGATCTCAACCAATGCCTCTGCTATTTCCTCAGCAACCTCTCTCCGAACTCTAGGGTGTATCCCATCGGGGCCAGGAGATTTATCAATTTTAAGACTTTTTAACTTTTCTAGCACTATCTCTTTCGTAATGGCAACCATACTCAACTCAGCCCCGTGACACCCTTTAATTTTTGGGATATTACTCATGTCTTCCACTGTAAAAACTGACGCAAAGTACTTGTTAAGTTCTCCTGCTATTTCCTTATCTCCCATCACTAGGCTCCCTGCATCAGTTTGAAGTGGCCCAATGTCTACTTTTGCCTGTCGTTTGTTTCTTATGTACTGAAAGAAACTTTTACTATTATTTCTAATATTACTGGCTAGCCTACCTTCATATTTGATCCTCTCATTTCTTATTACACTCTTTGTTATCCTCTGTTTGCTTTTGTATCCTTCCCAATCTTCTGATTTCCCACTGTTCTTAGCCACTTTATAGGATCTCTCTTTTTCTTTAATACATTTCCTGACTTCCTTTGTCAGCCAAGGTTGTCTAATCCCTCCCCGGTTAATCTTTCTTTTCTTGGGAATGAACCTCTGTACAGTGTCCTCAATTATACCTACAAACTCCTGCCATTTTTGCTCTACTGTCTTCCCGGTTAGCCTCTGCTTCCAGTCTATTTTAGTCAGTTCCTCTCTCATGCCTTCATAATTACCTTTATTCAACTGTAACACCATTACATCCGATTTTGCCTTCTCCCTTTCAAACTCCAGACTGAACTCTACCATATTATGGTCGCTACTTCCTAAGGGTTCCCTTACTTTAAGATCTTTTATAGAGTCTGGTTCATTGCAAAGCACTAGGTCCAGAATAGCCTGCTCTCTTGTGGGCTCCATGACAAGCTGTTCCAAAAAGCCATCCTGTAAGCATTCCATGAATTCCCTTTCTTTAGATCCACTAGCAACATTATTTACCCAGTCCACCTGCATATAGAAGTCACCCATGATCAATGTAACCTTGCCTTTCTGACATGCCTTCTCTATTTCCCGGTACATGTTGCGTCCCTGGTCCTGACCACTGTTAGGAGGTCTGTACACAACTCCAATTATGTTTTTTTTGCCTTTGTGGTTCCTCAATTCCACCCACACAGACTCCACATCATCCGACGCTATGTCATTCAATACCATAGATTTAATTTTGTTCTTAACTAACAAGGCAACTCCACCCCCTCTGCCGACCTCTCTGTCTTTTCGATAAGTCGAAAAACCATGGAGGTTTAACTGCCAGTCCTGACCCCCCCCGTAACCAAGTCTCTGTGATGCCTACTACATCATAATCATTCACTATTATCTGTGCCATTAGTTCATCTGCTTTGTTAGGAATGCTACGAGCATTCAGGTAAAGTGCCTTAATGCTAACTTCCTTATCATTAGAGATGTTGGAAGTCATATGTCCTAAGTTATCCTTGCTTTTTTCTGCATTCTCAGTCTGCCTCAATTTTAAATCCGCCTGGAAACATGCTATCCTGCTGCTTATCTTTCCATTTACCTCCATACTCCCTGTTGCTTTCACTTTCCCTTCCCCCCAACTCAGAAGTTTAAAGTCCTACTGACCACCCTATTTATCCTCTTCGCTAGAACATTGGTACCTGATCGGTTCAGGTGAAGACCGTCCCGACGGTACAGATCCCCCCGTTCCAAAACTGATGCCAATGCCCCATGAAGTGGAATCCCTCTTTCCCACACCAATCCCTTAGCCACGTGTTTACTTGCCTAATTTTCTTGTCCCTATGCCAATTGGCACGTGGCTTGGGCAGTAATCCGGAGATTATGACCCTTGAGGACCTGTGCTTCAATTTCCTGCCTAGTGCTTCGTAATGCCCAAACAGGTCCTCCACCCTAGTCTTGCCTATGTTGTTGGTACCAACGTGGACCGCAACAACTGGATCCTCCCCCTCCCGCTCCAATATCCTTTCAAGCCGGTCAGAGATGTCTCGCACCCTGGCACCGGGCAGGCAACACACCATGCGAGACTCCCGATCCGGCTTGCAAAGGATACTATCTGTCCCCCTAATTATAGAATCCCCTATAACCACTACCTGTCTATTAGCTCCCCCCTCTTGAATGGCCTTCTGCACCATGGTGCCTTGGTCAGTTGGCTCATCCTGTACAGAGCCCTTTTCCTCATCCGAACAGGGAGCAAGAATCTCGTACCTGTTGGACAAGGTCAAGGGCTGAGGCTCCTCCACTCCTGAACTCTGGGTCCCCCTACCTGCCTCACTTACAGTCACACTCTTTTGTGCCTGATCACTAGCTGAGTGGGAATTAATTAATCTCCCAGGTGTGACTGCCTCCTGAAACAAAGCGTCCAGGTAACTCTCCCCCTCCCGGATGTGCCGCAGTGTTTGAAGCTCAGATTCCAGATCATCAACTCTGATCCGGAGTTCTTCCAGCAACCAACACTTGCTGCAGATGTGGTCACTGCCGTTCACAATGGGATCAGCCAGCTCCCACATCATACAGCAACAGCACATCACCTGCCCAGCCATCTCTGCTTAGTTAGTTAATTACTTACTTAGTACAAGTATGAGTTAGAATACCTTCTGATACATCTCTGCTATAGTTTTTTTACCCTAAGTAAGGACTTGATGTATACACACAAAAAAAATCACGAAGTAAATTTTTAACTAGTCCCCAGTAAAGAAATAAAAATTCATACCTTAAAAGAAAAAAAAAGCAGTAGTTAAGAAGGTTAGAGGAGGAGGGCGGGTGGGAGATACTACAGGTGTAGAATCTCGGGTTTATCCGCCTTCCAGACTTATATACTATGATGGGACTGTGTTGGAACACTGTGATGGGACTCTGTTGGAACACTGTGATGGGACTGTGTTGGAACACTGTGATGGGACTCTGTTGGAACACTGTGATGGGACTGTGTTGGAACACTGTGATGGGACAGTGTCGGAACACTGTGATGGGACAGTGTCGGAACACTGTGATGGGACAGTGTCGGAACACTGTGATGGGACTGTGTCGGAACACTGTGATGGGACTGTGTCGGAACACTGTGATGGGACTGTGTCGGAACACTGTGATGGGACTATGTCGGAACACTGTGATGGGACTGAGTGATGGAACACTGTGATGTGACTGTGTCAGAACACTGTGATAGGACTGTGTCGGAACACTGTGATGGGACTATGTGATGGAACACTGCGATGGGAGTGTGTTGGAACACTGTGATGGGACTGTGTTGGAACACTGTGATGGGACCTTGTGATGGAACACTGTGATGGGACTGTGTTGGAACGCTGTGATGGGACTGTGTGATGGAACACTGTGATGGGACTGTGATGGAACACTGTGATGGGACTGTGTTGGAACGCTGTGATGGGACTCTGTTGGAACACTGTGATGGGACTGTGTGATGGAACACTGTGATGGGACTGTGATGGAACACTGTGATGGGACTGTGTTGGAACACTGTGATGGGACAGTGTCGGAACACTGTGATGGGACAGTGTCAGAACACTGTGATGGGCCTGTGTTGGAACACTGTGATGGGACTGTGTTGGAACACTGTGATGGGACTGTGTTGGAACACTGTGATGGGACTGTGTGATGGAACACTGTGATGTGACTGTGTCAGAACACTGTGATAGGACTGTGTCGGAACACTGTGATGGGACTATGTGATGGAACACTGCGATGGGAGTGTGTTGGAACACTGTGATGGGACTGTGTTGGAACACTGTGATGGGACCTTGTGATGGAACACTGTGATGGGACTGTGTGATGGAACACTGTGATGGGACTGTGATGGAACACTGTGATGGGACTGTGTTGGAACGCTGTGATGGGACTGTGTGATGGAACACTGTGATGGGACTGTGTGATGGAACACTGTGATGGGACTGTGATGGAACACTGTGATGGGACTGTGTTGGAACGCTGTGATGGGACTGTGTGATGGAACACTGTGATGGGACTGTGTGATGGAACACTGTAATGGGACTGCGTCGGAACGCTGTGATGGGACTGTGGTGGAACACTGTGATGGGACTGTGTCGGAACACTGTGATGGGACTGTGTGTTGGAACACTGTGATGGGACTGTGTCGGAACACTGTGATGGGACTGTGTGATGCAACACTGTGATGGGACTGTGTGATGGAACACTGTGATGGGACTGTGTGTTGGAACACTGTGATGGGACTGTGTCGGAACACTGTGATGGGACTGTGTGTTGGAACACTGTGATGGGACTGTGTTGGAACACTGTGATGGGACTGTGTTGGAACACTGTGATGGGACAGTGTCGGAACACAGTGATGGGACAGTGTCGGAACACTGTGATGGGACTGTGTCGGAACACTGTGATGGGACTGTGTTGGAACACTGTGATGGGACAGTGTTGGAACACTGTGATGGGGCTGTGTCGGAACACTGTGATGGGACAGTGTCGGAACACTGTGATGGGACAGTGTCGGAACACTGTGATGGGACTGTGTCAGAACACTGTGATGGGACTGTATTGGAACACTGTGATGGGACTGTGTGATGGAACACTGTGATGGGTCTGTGTTGGAACACTGTGATGGGACTGTGTCGGAACACTGTGATGGGACTGTGTCGGAACACTGTGATGGGACTGTGTCGGAACACTGTGATGCGACTGCGTCGGAACACTGTGATGGGACTGTGTCGGAACACTGTGATGGGACTGTGTCGGAACACTGTGATGGGACTGTGTCGGAACACTGTGATGCGACTGCGTCGGAACACTGTGATGCGACTGTGTGATGGAACACTGTGATGGGACTGTGTCGGAACACTGTGATGGGACTGTGTTGGAACGCTGTAATGGGACTGTGTCGGAACGCTGTGATGGGACTGTGTTGGAACACTGTGATTGGACTGTGTTGGAACACTGTGATGGGACTGCGTCAGAACACTGTGATGGGACTGTGTTGGAACACTGTGATGGGACTGTGTTGTAACACTGTGATGGGACACTGTGATGGAACACTGTGATGGGACTATGTGATGGAACATTGCGATGGGACTGTGTTGGAACACTGTGATGGGACTGCGTCGGAACACTGTGATGGGACTGTGTTGGAACACTGTGATGGGACTGTGTTGGAACACTGTGATGGGACTGTGTTGGAACACTGTGATGGGACTGCGTCAGAACACTGTGATGGGACTGTGTTGGAACAATGTGATGGGACTGTGTCGGAACACTGTGATGGGACTATGTGATGGAACACGGCGATGGGACTGTGTTGGAACACTGTGATGGGACTGTGTTGGAACACTGTGATGGGACTGCGTCGGAACACTGTGATGGGACAGTGTCGGAACACTGTGATGGGACTGTGTCGGAACACTGTGATGGGACTATGTGATGGAACACGGCGATGGGACTGTGTTGGAACACTGTGATGGGACTGTGTGATGGAACACTGATGGGACTTCGTCGGAACACTGTGATGGGACTGTGTGATGGAACACTGTGATGGGACTGTGTTGGAACACTGTGATGGGACTATGTTGGAACACTGTGATGGGACTGTGATGGGACTGCGTCGGAACACTGCGATGGGAATGCGTCGGAACACTGTGATGGGACTGTGCTGGAACACTGTGATGGGACTGTGTTGGAACACTGTGATGGGACTGTGTCGGAATAGTGTAATGGGACTGTGTTGGAACACTGTGATGGGTCTGTGTTGGAACACTGTGATGGGACTGTGTGGGAACACTGTGATGGGACTGTGTGGGAACACTGTGATGGGACTGTGTCGGAACACTGTGATGGGACTGCGTCGGAACACTGTGATGGGACTGTGTTGGAACACTGTGATGGGATTGTGTTGGAACACTGTGATGGGACTGTGTCGGAACACTGTGATGGGACTGTGTCGGAACACTGTGATGGGACTGCGTCGGAACACTTTGATGGGACTGTGTTGGAACACTGTGATGGGACTGCGTCGGAACACTGTGATGGGACTGTGTCGGAACACTGTGATGGGACTGTGTTGGAACACTGTGATGGGACTGTGTCGGAACATTGTGATGGGACTGTGTTGGAACACTGTGATGGGACTGTGTTGGAACACTCTGATGGGACTGTGTGATGGAACACTGTGATGGGACTGTGTGATGGAACACTGTGATGTGACTGTGTCGGAACACTGTGATAGGAATGTGTCGGAACACTGTGATGGGACTATGTGATGGAACACTGCGATGGGAGTGTGTTGGAACACTGTGATGGGACTGTGTTGGAACACTGTGATGGGACTGTGTGATGGAACACTGTGATGGGACTGTGTTGGAACACTGTGATGGGACTGTGTTGGAACGCTGTGATGGGACTGTGTGATGCAACACTGTGATTGGACTGTGTGATGGAACACTGTGATGGGACTGTGATGGAACTCTGTGATGGGACTGTGTTGGAACGCTGTGATGGGACTGTGTGATGGAAGACTGTGATGGGACTGTGTTGGAACACTGTGATGGGACTGTGTCGGAACACTGTGATGGGATTGTGTTGGAACACTGTGATGGGACTGTGTGATGGACCACTGTGATGGGACTGTGTTGGAACACTGTGATGGGACTGTGTGATGGAACACTGTGATGGGACTGTGTTGGAACACTGTGATGCGACTGCGTCGGAACACTTTGATGGGACTGTGTGATGGAACACTGTGATGGGACTGTGTTGTAACACTGTGATGGGACTGTGTTGTAACACTGTGATGGGACTGTGTTGGAACACTGTGATGGGACTGTGTTGTAACACTGTGATGGGACTGAGTTGGAACACTGTGATGGGACTGTGTTGGAACACTGTGATGGGACTGTGTTGGAACACTGTGATGGGACTCTGTTGGAACACTGTGATGGGACTGTGTGATGGAACACTGTGATGGGACTATGTTGGAATACTGTGATGGGACTGTGTGATGGAACACTGTGATGGGACTGTGTCAGAACACTGTGATGCGACTGCGTCGGAACACTTTGATGGGACCGTGTTGGAACACTGTGATGGGACTGTGTCAGAACACTTTGATGCGACTGCGTCGGCACACTTTGATGGGACTGTGTTGGAATACTGTGATGGGACTGTGTTGGAACACTGTGATGGGACTGCGTCGGAACACTTTGATGGGACTGTGTTGGAACACTGTGATGGGACTGCGTTGGAACACTGAGATGGGTCTGTGTTGGAACACTGTGATGGGACTCTGTTGGAACACTGTGATGGGACTGTGTTGCAACACTGTGATGGGACTGCGTTGGAACACTGCGATGGGACTGTGCTGGAATTCTGTGATGGGACTGTGTCAGAACACTGTGATGGGACTGTGTTGGAACACTGTGATGGGACTGCATCGGAACACTGCGATGGGAATGCGTCGGAACACTGTGATGGGACTGTGTTGGAACACTGTGATGGGACTGTGTTGGAACACTGTGATGGGACTGTGATGGGACTGCGTCGGAACACTGCGATGGGAATGCGTCGGACCAATGTGATGGGACTGTGTCGGAACACTGTGATGGGACTGCGTCGGAACAGTGTAATGGGACTGTGTTGGAACACTGTGATGGGACTGTGTTGGAACACTGTGATGGGACAGTGTCGGAACAGTGTAATGGGACTGTGTTGGAACACTGTGATGGGACTGTGTTGGAACACTGTGATGGGACAGTGTCGGAACAGTGTAATGGGACTGTGTTGGAACACTGTGATGGGTCTGTGTTGGAACACTGTGATGGGACTGTGTGGGAACACTGTGATGGGACTGTGTCGGAACACTGTGATGGGACTGTGTCGGAACACTGTGATGGGACTGCGTTGGAACACTGTGATGGAACTGTATTGGAACACTGTGATGGGACTGTGTTGGAACACTGTGATGGTACTGCGTTGGATCACTGTGATGGGACTGCGTCGGAACACTGTGATGGGTCTGTGTCGGAACACTGTGATGGGACTGTGTTGGAACACTGTGATGGGACTGTGTGGGAACACTGTGATGGGACTGTGTCGGAACAGTGTGATGGGACTGTGTCTGAACACTGTGATGGGACTGCGTCGGAACACTGTGATGGGACTGTGTTGGAACACTGTGATGGGACTGTGTCGGAACAATGTGATGGGACTGTGTTGGAACACTGTGATGGGACTGTGTTTGAACACTGTGATGGGACTGCGTTGGAACACTGTGATGGGACTGTGTTGGAACACTGTGATGGGACTGTGTTGGAACACTGTGATGGGACTGCGTCGGAACACTGTGATAGGACTGTGTTGGAACACTGTGTTGGGACTGTGTCGGAACACTGTGATGGGACAGTGTCGGAACACTGTGATGGGACTGTGTTGGAACACTGTGATGCGACTGCGTCGGAACACTTTGATGGTACTGTGTTGGAACACTGTGATGGGACTGTGTTGGAACACTGTGATGGGACTGCGTCGGAACACTTTGATGGGTCTGTGTTGGAACACTGTGATGGGACTGCGTTGGAACACTGCGATGGGACTGTGCTGGAATTTTGTGATTGGACTGTGTCCGAACACTGTGATGGGACTGTGTCGGAACACTGTGATGGGACTGTGTTGGAACACTGTGATGGGACTGTGATGGGACTGCGTCGGAACATTGCGATGGGAATGCGTCGGAACACTGTGATGGGACTGTATTGGAACACTGTGATGGGACTGTGTTGGAACACTGTGATGGGACTGTGTTGGAACACTGTGATGGGACAGTGTTGGAAGACTGTGATGGGACTGTGTTGGAACACTATGATGGGGCTGTGTTGGAACACTTTGATGGGACAGTGTCGGAACACTGTGATGGGACAGTGTTGGAACACTGTGATGGGACTGTGTGATGGAACACTGTGATGGGACTGTGTTGTAACACTGTGATGGGACTGTGTTGGAACACTGTGATGGGACTGTGTGATGGAACACTGTGATGGGACAATGATGGAACACTGTGATGGGACTGTGTTGGAACACTGTGATGGGACAGTGTCGGAAACACTGTGATGGGACAGTGTCGGAACACTGTGATGGGACTGTGTTGGAACACTGTGATGGGACTGTGTTGGAACACTGTGATGGGACTGCGTCGGAACACTGTGATGGGACTGTGTTGGAACACTGTGATGGGACTGTGTTGGAACACTGTGATGGGACTGTGTGGGAACACTGTGATGGGACTGCGTCAGAACACTGTGATGGGACTGTGTTGGAACACTGTGATGGGACTGTGTCGGAACACTCTGATGGGACTATGTGGTGGATCGCTGTGATGGGACTGTGTTGGAACACTGTGATGGGACTGTGTTGGAACACTGTGATGGGACTGCGTCGGAACACTGTGATGGGACTGTGTCGGAACACTGTGATGTGACTGTGTCGGAACACTGTGATGGGACTATGTGATGGAACACGGCGATGGGACTGTGTTGGAACACTGTGATGGGACTGTGTTGGAACACTGTGATGGGACTGTGTGATGGAACACTGATGGGACTTCATCGGAACACTGTGATGGGACTGTGTGGTGGAACACTGTGATGGGACTGTGTTTGAACACTGTGATGGGACTGTGTTGGAACACTGTGATGGGACTGTGTTGGAACACTGTGATGGGACTGTGTGATGGAACACTGATGGGACTGCATCGGAACACTGTGATGGGACTGTGTGATGGAACACTGTGATGGGACTGTGTTTGAACACTGTGATGGGACTGTGTTGGAACACTGTGATGGGACTGTGTCGGAACACTGTGATGGGACTGTGTTGGAACACTGTGATGGGACTGTGTGATGGAACACTGTGATGGGACTGTGATGGAACACTGTGATGGGACTGTGTTGGAACACTGTGATGGGACAGTGTCAGAACACTGTGATGGGACAGTGTCGGAACACTGTGATGGGACTGTGTTGGAACACTGTGATGGGACTGTGTTGGAACACTGTGATGGGACTGCGTCAGAACACTGTGATGGGACTGTGTTGGAACACTGTGATGGGACTGTGATGGAACACTGTGATGGGACTGTGTTGGAACACTATGATGGGACTGTGTTGGAACACTGTGATGGGACTGCGTCGGAACACTGTGATGGGACTGTGTCGGAACACTGTGATGGGACTGTGTTGGAACACTGTGATGGGACTGTGTCGGAACACTGTGATGGGACTGTGTTGGAACACTGTGATGGGACTGTGTTGGAACACTGTGATGGGACTGTGTTGGAACACTCTGATGGGACTGTGTGATGGAAAACTGTGATGGGACTGTGTGATGGAACACTGTGATGTGACTGTGTCGGAACACTGTGATAGGACTGTGTCGGAACACTGTGATGGGACTATGTGATGGAACACTGCGATGGGAGTGTGTTGGAACACTGTGATGGGACTGTGTTGGAACACTGTGATGGGACTGTGTGATGGAACACTGTGATGGGACTGTGTTGGAACACTGTGATGGGACTGTGTTGGAACGCTGTGATGGGACTGTGTGATGCAACACTGTGATTGGACTGTGTGATGGAACACTGTGATGGGACTGTGATGGAACACTGTGATGGGACTGTGTTGGAACGCTGTGATGGGACTGTGTGATAGAAGACTGTGATGGGACTGTGTTGGAACACTGTGATGGGACTGTGTCGGAACACTGTGATGGGACTGTGTTGGAACACTGTGATGGGACTGTGTGATGGACCACTGTGATGGGACTGTGTTGGAACACTGTGATGGGACTGTGTGATGGAACACTGTGATGGGACTGTGTTGGAACACTGTGATGGGACTGTGTTGGAACACTGTGATGCGACTGCGTCGGAACACTTTGATGGGACTGTGTGATGGAACACTGTGATGGGACTGTGTTGTAACACTGTGATGGGACTGTGTTGGAACACTGTGATGGGACTGTGTTGGAACACTGTGATGGGACTGAGTTGGAACACTGTGATGGGACTGTGTTGGAACACTGTGATGGGACTGTGATGGGACTGTGTGATGGAACACTGTGATGGGACTGTGTTGGAATACTGTGATGGGACTGTGTGATGGAACACTGTGATGGGACTGTGTCAGAACACTGTGATGCGACTGCGTCGGAAAACTTTGATGGGACTGTGTTGGAACACTGTGATGGGACTGTGTCAGAACACTGTGATGCGACTGCGTCGGAACACTTTGATGGGACTGTGTTGGAATACTGTGATGGGACTGTGTTGGAACACTGTGATGGGACTGCGTCGGAACACTTTGATAGGACTGTGTTGGAACACTGTGATGGGACTGCGTTGGAACACTGAGATGGGTCTGTGTTGGAACACTGTGATGGGACTCTGTTGGAACACTGTGATGGGACTGTGTTGCAACACTGTGATGGGACTGCGTTGGAACACTGCGATGGGACTGTGCTCGAATTCTGTGATGGGACTGTGTCGGAACACTGTGATGGGACTGTGTTGGAACACTGTGATGGGACTGCGTCGGAACACTGCGATGGGAATGCGTCGGAACACTGTGATGGGACTGTGTTGGAACACTGTGATGGGACTGTGTTGGAACACTGTGATGGGACTGTGATGGGACTGCGTCGGAACACTGCGATGGGAATGCGTCGGACCAATGTGATGGGACTGTGTCGGAACACTGTGATGGGACTGCGTCGGAACAGTGTAATGGGACTGTGTTGGAACACTGTGATGGGACTGTGTTGGAACACTGTGATGGGACAGTGTCGGAACAGTGTAATGGGACTGTGTTGGAACACTGTGATGGGACTGTGTTGGAACACTGTGATGGGACAGTGTCGGAACAGTGTAATGGGACTGTGTTGGAACACTGTGATGGGTCTGTATCGGAACACTGTGATGGGACTGTGTGGGAACACTGTGATGGGACTGTGTCGGAACACTGTGATGGGACTGTGTCGGAACACTGTGATGGGACTGCGTTTGAACACTGTGATGGAACTGTGTTGGAACACTGTGATGGGACTGTGTTGGAACACTGTGATGGGACTGCGTCGGAACACTGTGATGGGACTGTGTCGGAACACTGTGATGGGACTGTGTTGGAACACTGTGATGGGACTGTGTGGGAACACTGTGATGGGACTGTGTCGGAACAGTGTGATGGGACTGTGTCGGAACACTGTGATGGGACTGCGTCGGAACACTGTGATGGGACTGTGTTGGAACACTGTGATGGGACTGTGTCGGAACAATGTGATGGGACTGTGTTGGAACACTGTGATGGGACTGTGTTTGAACACTGTGATGGGACTGCGTTGCAACACTGTGATGGGACTGTGTTGGAACACTGTGATGGGACTGTGTTGGAACACTGTGATGGGACTGCGTCGGAACACTGTGATGGGACTGTGTTGGAACACTGTGATGCGACTGCGTCGGAACACTTTGATGGGACTGTGTTGGAACACTGTGATGGGACTGTGTTGGAACACTGTGATGGGACTGCGTCGGAACATTTTGATGGGAATGTGTTGGAACACTGTGATGGGACTGCGTTGGAACACTGCGATGGGACTGTGCTGGAATTTTGTGATGGGACTGTGTCGGAACACTGTGATGGGACAGTGATGGAACACTGTGATGGGACTGTGTTGGAACACTGTGATGGGACTGTGTTGGAACACTGTGATGGGACTGCGTCGGAACATTGCGATGGGAATGCGTCGGAACACTGTGATGGGACTGTATTGGAACACTGTGATGGGACTGTGTTGGAACACTGTGATGGGACTGTGTCGGAACACTGTGATGGGACTGTGTCGGAACACTGTGATGGGACTGTGTTGGAACACTGTGATGGGACTGTGTGGGAACACTGTGATGGGACTGTGTTGGAACACTGTGATGGGACAGTGTTGGAACACTGTGATGGGACAGTGTTGGAACACTGTGATGGGACTGTGTTGGAACACTGTGATGGGGCTGTGTTGGAACACTTTGATGGGACAGTGTCGGAACACTGTGATGGGACAGTGTCGGAACACTGTGATGGGACAGTGTCGGAACACTGTGATGGGATTGTGTCGGAACACTGTGATGGGACTGTGTTGGAACACTGTGATGGGACAGTGTCGGAACACTGTCATGGGACTGTGTCGGAACACTGTTATGCGACTGCGTCGGAATACTGTGATGGGACTGTGTGATGGAACACTGTGATGGGACTGTGTCGGAACAATGTGATGGGACTGTGTTGGAACGCTGTAATGGGACTGTGTCGGAATGCTGTGATGGGACTGTGTTGGAACACTGTGATGGGACTGTGTTGGAACACTGTGATGGGACTGCGTCAGAACACTGTGAAGGGACTGTGGTGGAACACTGTGATGGGATTGTGTTGGAACACTGTGATGGGACTGTGTGATGGAACACTGTGATGGGAATATGTGAAGGAACACTGCGATGGGACTGTGTTGGAACACTGTGATGGGACTGCGTCGGAACACTGTGATGGGACTGTGTTGGAACACTGTGATGGGACTGTGTTGGAACACTGTGATGGGACTGTGTGGGAACACTGTGATGGGACTGCGTCGGAACACTGTGATGGGACTATGTGATGGAACACGGCGATGGGACTGTGTTGGAACACTGTGATGGGACTGTGTTGGAACACTGTGATGGGACTGCGTCGGAACACTGTGATGGGACTGTGTCGGAACACTGTGATGGGACTGTGTCGGAACACTGTGATGGGACTATGTGATGGAACACGGCGATGGGACTGTGTTGGAACACTGTGATGGGACTGTGTTGGAACACTGTGATGGGACTGTGTGATGGAACACTGATGGGACTTCATCGGAACACTGTGATGGGACTGTGTGATGGAACACTGTGATGGGACTGTGTTTGAACACTGTGAGGGGACTGTGTTGGAACACTGTGATGGGACTGTGTCGGAACACTGTGATGGGACTGTGTTGGAACACTGTGATGGGACTGTGTGATGGAACACTGTGATGGGACTGTGATGGAACACTGTGATGGGACTGTGTTGGAACACTGTGATGGGACAGTGTCGGAACACTGTGATGGGACAGTGTCGGAACACTGTGATGGGACAGTGTCGGAACACTGTGATGGGACTGTGTTGGAACACTGTGATGGGACTGTGTTGGAACACTGTGATGGGACTGCGTCAGAACACTGTGATGGGACTGTGTTGGAACACTGTGATGCGACTGCGTCGGAACACTGTGATGGGACTGTGTTGGAACACTATGATGGGACTGTGTTGGAACACTGTGATGGGACTGCGTCGGAACACTGTGATGGGACTGTGTCGGAACACTGTGATGGGACTGTGTCGGAACACTGTGATGGGACTGTGTGATGGAACACTGTGATGGGACTGTGTGATGGAACACTGTGATGTGACTGTGTCGGAACACTGTGATAGGACTGTGTCGGAACACTGTGATGGGACTATGTGATGGAACACTGCGATGGGAGTGTGTTGGAACACTGTGATGGGACTGTGTTGGAACACTGTGATGGGACTGTGTGATGGAACACTGATGGGACTGTGTTGGAACACTGGGATGGGACTGTGTTGGAACGCTGTGAAGGGACTGTGTGATGCAACACTGTGATTGGACTGTGTGATGGAACACTGTGATGGGACTGTGATGGAACACTGTGATGGGACTGTGTTGGAACGCTGTGATGGGACTGTGTGATGGAAGACTGTGATGGGACTGTGTTGGAACACTGTGATGGGACTGTGTCGGAACACTGTGATGGGACTGTATTGGAACACTGTGATGGGACTGTGTGATGGACCACTGTGATGGGACTGTGTTGGAACACTGTGATGGGACTGTGTGATGGAACACTGTGATGGGACTGTGTTGGAACACTGTGATGGGACTGTGTTGGAACACTGTGATGCGACTGCGTCGGAACACTTTGATAGGACTGTGTGATGGAACACTGTGATGGGACTGTGTTGTAACACTGTGATGGGACTGTGTTGTAACACTGTGATGGGACTGTGTTGGAACACTGTGATGGGACTGTGTTGTAACACTGTGATGGGACTGAGTTGGAACACTGTGATGGGACTGTGTTGGAACACTGTGATGGGACTGTGTGATGGAACACTGTGATGGGACTGTGTTGGAATACTGTGATGGGACTGTGTGATGGAACACTGTGATGGGACTGTGTCAGAACACTGTGATGAGAGTGCGTCGGAACACTTTGATGGGACTGTGTTGGAATACTGTGATGGGACTGTGTTGGAACACTGTGATGGGACTGCGTCGGAACACTTTGATGGGACTGTGTTGGAACACTATGATGGGACTGCGTTGGAACACTGAGATGGGTCTGTGTTGGAACACTGTGATGGGACTCTGTTGGAATACTGTGATGGGACTGTGTTGCAACACTGTGATGGGACTGCGTTGGAACACTGCAATGGGACTGTGCTGGAATTCTGTGATGGGACTGTGTCGGAACACTGTGATGGGACTGTGTTGAAACACTGTGATGGGACTGCGTTGGAACACTGCAATGGGAATGCGTCGGAACACTGTGATGGGACTGTGTTGGAACACTGTGATGGGACTGTGTTGGAACACTGTGATGGGACTGTGATGGGACTGCGTCGGAACACTGCGATGGGAATGCGTCGGACCAATGTGATGGGACTGTGTCGGAACACTGTGATGGGACTGCGTCGGAACAGTGTAATGGGACTGTGTTGGAACACTGTGATGGGACTGTGTTGGAACACTGTGATGGGACAGTGTCGGAACAGTGTAATGGGACTGTGTTGGAACACTGTGATGGGACTGTGTTGGAACACTGTGATGGGACAGTGTCGGAACAGTGTAATGGGACTGTGTTGGAACACTGTGATGGGTCTGTGTTGGAACACTGTGATGGGACTGTGTGGGAAAACTGTGATGGGACTGTGTCGGAACACTGTGATGGGACTGTGTCGGAACACTGTGATGGGACTGCATTGGAACACTGTGATGGAACTGTGTTGGAACACTGTGATGGGACTGTGTTGGAACACTGTGATGGGACTGCGTTGGAACACTGTGATGGGACTGCGTCGGAACACTGTGATATGACTGTGTCGGAACACTGTGATGGGACTGTGTTGGAACACTGTGATGGGACTGTGTGGGAACACTGTGATGGGACTGTGTCGGAACAGTGTGATGGGACTGTGTCGGAACACTGTGATGGGACTGCGTTGGAACACTGTGATGGGACTGTGTTGGAACACTGTGATGGGACTGTGTCGGAACACTGTGATGGGACTGTGTTGGAACACTGTGATGGGACTGTGTTGGAGCACTGTGATGGGACTGTGTGGGAACACTGTGATGGGACTGTGTTGGAACACTGTGATGGGACAGTGTTGGAACACTGTGATGGGACAGTGTTGGAACACTGTGATGGGACTGTGTTGGAACACTGTGATGGGGCTGTGTTGGAACACTGTGATGGGACAGTGTCGGAACACTGTGATGGGACAGTGTCGGAACACTGTGATGGGACAGTGTCGGAACACTGTGATGGGACTGTGTCGGAACACTGTGATGGGACTGTGTTGGAACACTGTGATGGGACAGTGTCGGAACACTGTGATGGGACTGTGTCGGAACACTGTTATGCGACTGCGTCGGAATACTGTGATGGGACTGTGTGATGGAACACTGTGATGGGACTGTGTCGGAACAATGTGATGGGACTGTGTTGGAACGCTGTAATGGGACTGTGTTGGAATGCTGTGATGGGACTGTGTTGGAACACTGTGATGGGACTGTGTTGGAACACTGTGATGGGACTGCGTCAGAACACTGTGAAGGGACTGTGGTGGAACACTGTGATGGGATTGTGTTGGAACACTGTGATGGGACTGTGTGATGGAACACTGTGATGGGAATATGTGAAGGAACACTGCGATGGGACTGTGTTGGAACACCGTGATGGGACTGCGTCGGAACACTGTGATGGGACTGTGTTGGAACACTGTGATTGGACTGTGTTGGAACACTGTGATGGGACTGTGTGGGAACACTGTGATGGGACTGCGTTGGAACATTGTGATGGGACTATGTGATGGAACACGGCGATGGGACTGTGTTGGAACACTGTGATGGGACTGTGTTGGAACACTGTGATGGGACTGTGTGGGAACACTGTGATGGGACTGCGTTGGAACACGGCGATGGGACTATGTGATGGAACACGGCGATGGGACTGTGTTGGAACACTGTGATGGGACTGTGTTGGAACACTGTGATGGGACTGTGTCGGAACACTGTGATGGGACTGTGTCGGAACACTGTGATGGGACTATGTGATGGAACACGGCGATGGGACTGTGTTGGAACACTGTGATGGGACTGTGTTGGAACACTGTGATGGGACTGTGTGATGGAACACTGATGGGACTTCATCGGAACACTGTGATGGGACTGTGTGATGGAACACTGTGATGGGACTGTGTTTGAACACTGTGAGGGGACTGTGTTGGAACACTGTGATGGGACTGTGTCGGAACACTGTGATGGGACTGTGTTGGAACACTGTGATGGGACTGTGTGATGGAACACTGTGATGGGACTGTGATGGAACACTGTGATGGGACTGTTTTGGAACACTGTGATGGGACAGTGTCGGAACACTGTGATGGGACAGTGTCGGAACACTGTGATGGGACAGTGTCGGAACACTGTGATGGGACTGTGTTGGAACACTGTGATGGGACTGTGTTGGAACACTGTGATGGGACTGCGTCAGAACACTGTGATGGGACTGTGTTGGAACACTGTGATGCGACTGCGTCGGAACACTGTGATGGGACTGTGTTGGAACACTATGATGGGACTGTGTTGGAACACTGTGATGGGACTGCGTCGGAACACTGTGATGGGACTGTGTCGGAACACTGTGATGGGACTGTGTCGGAACACTGTGATGGGACTGTGTCGGAACACTGTGATGGGACTGTGTGATGGAACACTGTGATGGGACTGTGTGATGGAACACTGTGATGTGACTGTGTCGGAACACTGTGATAGGACTGTGTCGGAACACTGTGATGGGACTATGTGATGGAACACTGCGATGGGAGTGTGTTGGAACACTGTGATGGGACTGTGTTGGAACACTGTGATGGGACTGTGTGATGGAACACTGATGGGACTGTGTTGGAACACTGGGATGGGACTGTGTTGGAACGCTGTGATGGGACTGTGTGATGCAACACTGTGATTGGACTGTGTGATGTAACACTGTGATGGGACTGTGATGGAACACTGTGATGGGACTGTGTTGGAACGCTGTGATGGGACTGTGTGATGGAAGACTGTGATGGGACTGTGTTGGAACACTGTGATGGGACTGTGTCGGAACACTGTGATGGGACTGTGTTGGAACACTGTGATGGGACTGTGTGATGGACCACTGTGATGGGACTGTGTTGGAACACTGTGATGGGACTGTGTGATGGAACACTGTGATGGGACTGTGTTGGAACACTGTGATGGGACTGTGTTGGAACACTGTGATGCGACTGCGTCGGAACACTTTGATGGGACTGTGTGATGGAACACTGTGATGGGACTGTGTTGTAACACTGTGATGGGACTGTGTTGTAACACTGTGATGGGACTGTGTTGGAACACTGTGATGGGACTGTGTTGTAACACTGTGATGGGACTGAGTTGGAACACTGTGATGGGACTGTGTTGGAGCACTGTGATGGGACTGTGTGATGGAACACTGTGATGGGACTGTGTTGGAATACTGTGATGGGACTGTGTGATGGAACACTGTGATGGGACTGTGTCAGAACACTGTGATGAGACTGCGTCGGAACACTTTGATGGGACTGTGTTGGAATACTGTGATGGGACTGTGTTGGAACACTGTGATGGGACTGCGTCGGAACACTTTGATGGGACTGTGTTGGAACACTATGATGGGACTGCGTTGGAACACTGAGATGGGTCTGTGTTGGAACACTGTGATGGGACTCTGTTGGAATACTGTGATGGGACTGTGTTGCAACACTGTGATGGGACTGCGTTGGAACACTGCGATGGGACTGTGCTGGAATTCTGTGATGGGACTGTGTCGGAACACTGTGATGGGACTGTGTTGAAACACTGTGATGGGACTGCGTTGGAACACTGCGATGGGAATGCGTCGGAACACTGTGATGGGACTGTGTTGGAACACTGTGATGGGACTGTGTTGGAACACTGTGATGGGACTGTGATGGGACTGCGTCGGAACACTGCGATGGGAATGCGTCGGACCAATGTGATGGGACTGTGTCGGAACACTGTGATGGGACTGCGTCGGAACAGTGTAATGGGACTGTGTTGGAACACTGTGATGGGACTGTGTTGGAACACTGTGATGGGACAGTGTCGGAACAGTGTAATGGGACTGTGTTGGAACACTGTGATGGGACTGTGTTGGAACACTGTGATGGGACAGTGTCGGAACAGTGTAATGGGACTGTGTTGGAACACTGTGATGGGTCTGTGTTGGAACACTGTGATGGGACTGTGTGGGAAAACTGTGATGGGACTGTGTCGGAACACTGTGATGGGACTGTGTCGGAACACTGTGATGGGACTGCATTGGAACACTGTGATGGAACTGTGTTGGAACACTGTGATGGGACTGTGTTGGAACACTGTGATGGGACTGCGTTGGAACACTGTGATGGGACTGCGTCGGAACACTGTGATATGACTGTGTCGGAACACTGTGATGGGACTGTGTTGGAACACTGTGATGGGACTGTGTGGGAACACTGTGATGGGACTGTGTCGGAACAGTGTGATGGGACTGTGTCGGAACACTGTGATGGGACTGCGTTGGAACACTGTGATGGGACTGTGTTGGAACACTGTGATGGGACTGTGTCGGAACAATGTGATGGGACTGTGTTGGAACACTGTGATGGGACTGTGTTTGAACACTGTGATGGGACTGCGTTGGAACACTGTGATGGGACTGTGTTGGAACACTGTGATGGGACTGTGTTGGAACACTGTGATGGAACTGCGTCGGAACACTGTGATAGGACTGTGTTGGAACACTGTGTTGGGACTGTGTCGGAACACTGTGATGGGACTGCGTCGGAACACTGTGATGGGACTGTGTCGGAACACTGTGATGGGACTGTGTCGGAACACTGTGTTGGGACTATGTGATGGAACACGGCGATGGGACTGTGTTGGAACACTGTGATGGGACTGTGTTGGAACACTGTGATGGGACTGTGTGATGGAACACTGATGGGACTTCATCGGAACACTGTGATGGGACTGTGTGATGGAACACTGTGATGGGACTGTGTTTGAACACTGTGAGGGGACTGTGTTGGAACACTGTGATGGGACTGTGTCGGAACACTGTGATGGGACTGTGTTGGAACACTGTGATGGGACTGTGTGATGGAACACTGTGATGGGACTGTGATGGAACACTGTGATGGGACAGTGTTGGAACACTGTGATGGGACAGTGTCGGAACACTGTGATGGGACAGTGTCGGAACACTGTGATGGGACAGTGTCGGAACACTGTGATGGGACTGTGTTGGAACACTGTGATGGGACTGTGTTGGAACACTGTGATGGGACTGCGTCAGAACACTGTGATGGGACTGTGTTGGAACACTGTGATGCGACTGTGTTGGAACACTGTGATGGGACTGTGTGATGGACCACTGTGATGGGACTGTGTTGGAACACTGTGATGGGACTGTGTGATGGAACACTGTGATGGGACTGTGTTAGAACACTGTGATGGGACTGTGTTGGAACACTGTGATGCGACTGCGTCGGAACACTTTGATGGGACTGTGTGATGGAACACTGTGATGGGACTGTGTTGTAACACTGTGATGGGACTGTGTTGGAACACTGTGATGGGACTGTGTTGTAACACTGTGATGGGACTGAGTTGGAACACTGTGATGGGACTGTGTTGGAACACTGTGATGGGACTGTGTGATGGAACACTGTGATGGGACTGTGTTGGAATACTGTGATGGGACTGTGTGATGGAACACTGTGATGGGACTGTGTCAGAACACTGTGATGCGACTGCGTCGGAACACTTTGATGGGACTGTGTTGGAACACTGTGATGGGACTGTGTCAGAACACTGTGATGAGACTGCGTCGGAACATTTTGATGGGACTGTGTTGGAATACTGTGATGGGACTGTGTTGGAACACTGTGATGGGACTGCGTCGGAACACTTTGATGGGACTGTGTTGGAACACTATGATGGGACTGCGTTGGAACACTGAGATAGGTCTGTGTTGGAACACTGTGATGGGACTCTGTTGGAATACTGTGATGGGACTGTGTCGGAACACTGTGATGGGACTGCGTTGGAACACTGCGATGGGACTGTGCTGGAATTCTGTGATGGGACTGTGTCGGAACACTGTGATGGGACTGTGTTGAAACACTGTGATGGGACTGCGTTGGAACACTGCGATGGGAATGCGTCGGAACACTGTGATGGGACTGTGTTGGAACACTGTGATGGGACTGTGTTGGAACACTGTGATGGGACTGTGATGGAACATTGTGATGGGACAGTGTCGGAACAGTGTAATGGGACTGTGTTGGAACACTGTGATGGGACTGTGTTGGAACACTGTGATGGGACAGTGTCGGAACAGTGTAATGGGACTGTGTTGGAACACTGTGATGTGTCTGTGTTGGAACACTGTGATGGGACTGTGTGGGAAAACTGTGATGGGACTGTGTCGGAACACTGTGATGGGACTGTGTCGGAACACTGTGATGGGACTATGTGATGGAACACTGCGATGGGAGTGTGTTGGAACACTGTGATGGGACTGTGTTGGAACACTGTGATGGGACTGTGTGATGGAACACTGATGGGACTGTGTTGGAACACTGGGATGGGACTGTGTTGGAACGCTGTGATGGGACTGTGTGATGCAACACTGTGATTGGACTGTGTGATGGAACACTGTGATGGGACTGTGATGGAACACTGTGATGGGACTGTGTTGGAACGCTGTGATGGGACTGTGTGATGGAAGACTGTGATGGGACTGTGTTGGAACACTGTGATGGGACTGTGTTGGAACACTGTGATGGGACTGTGTTGGAACACTGTGATGGGACTGTGTGATGGACCACTGTGATGGGACTGTGTTGGAACACTGTGATGGGACTGTGTGATGGAACACTGTGATGGGACTGTGTTGGAACACTGTGATGGGACTGTGTTGGAACACTGTGATGCGACTGCGTCGGAACACTTTGATGGGACTGTGTGATGGAACACTGTGATGGGACTGTGTTGTAACACTGTGATGGGACTGTGTTGTAACACTGTGATGGGACTGTGTTGGAACACTGTGATGGGACTGTGTTGTAACACTGTGATGGGACTGAGTTGGAACACTGTGATGGAACTGTGTTGGAACACTGTGATGGGACTGTGTGATGGAACACTGTGATGGGACTGTGTTGGAATACTGTGATGGGACTGTGTGATGGAACACTGTGATGGGACTGTGTCAGAACACTGTGATGCGACTGCGTCGGAACACTTTGATGGGACTGTGTTGGAACACTGTGATGGGACTGTGTCAGAACACTGTGATGAGACTGCGTCGGAACATTTTGATGGGACTGTGTTGGAATACTGTGATGGGACTGTGTTGGAACACTGTGATGGGACTGCGTCGGAACACTTTGATGGGACTGTGTTGGAACACTATGATGGGACTGCGTTGGAACACTGAGATAGGTCTGTGTTGGAACACTGTGATGGGACTCTGTTGGAATACTGTGATGGGACTGTGTTGCAACACTGTGATGGGACTGCGTTGGAACACTGCGATGGGACTGTGCTGGAATTCTGTGATGGGACTGTGTCGGAACACTGTGATGGGACTGTGTTGAAACACTGTGATGGGACTGCGTTGGAACACTGCGATGGGAATGCGTCGGAACACTGTGATGGGACTGTGTTGGAACACTGTGATGGGACTGTGTTGGAACACTGTGATGGGACTGTGATGGAACATTGTGATGGGACAGTGTCGGAACAGTGTAATGGGACTGTGTTGGAACACTGTGATGGGACTGTGTTGGAACACTGTGATGGGACAGTGTCGGAACAGTGTAATGGGACTGTGTTGGAACACTGTGATGTGTCTGTGTTGGAACACTGTGATGGGACTGTGTGGGAAAACTGTGATGGGACTGTGTCGGAACACTGTGATGGGACTGTGTCGGAACACTGTGATGGGACTATGTGATGGAACACTGCGATGGGAGTGTGTTGGAACACTGTGATGGGACTGTGTTGGAACACTGTGATGGGACTGTGTGATGGAACACTGATGGGACTGTGTTGGAACACTGGGATGGGACTGTGTTGGAACGCTGTGATGGGACTGTGTGATGCAACACTGTGATTGGACTGTGTGATGGAACACTGTGATGGGACTGTGATGGAACACTGTGATGGGACTGTGTTGGAACGCTGTGATGGGACTGTGTGATGGAAGACTGTGATGGGACTGTGTTGGAACACTGTGATGGGACTGTGTTGGAACACTGTGATGGGACTGTGTTGGAACACTGTGATGGGACTGTGTGATGGACCACTGTGATGGGACTGTGTTGGAACACTGTGATGGGACTGTGTGATGGAACACTGTGATGGGACTGTGTTGGAACACTGTGATGGGACTGTGTTGGAACACTGTGATGCGACTGCGTCGGAACACTTTGATGGGACTGTGTGATGGAACACTGTGATGGGACTGTGTTGTAACACTGTGATGGGACTGTGTTGTAACACTGTGATGGGACTGTGTTGGAACACTGTGATGGGACTGTGTTGTAACACTGTGATGGGACTGAGTTGGAACACTGTGATGGAACTGTGTTGGAACACTGTGATGGGACTGTGTGATGGAACACTGTGATGGGACTGTGTTGGAATACTGTGATGGGACTGTGTGATGGAACACTGTGATGGGACTGTGTCAGAACACTGTGATGCGACTGCGTCGGAACACTTTGATGGGACTGTGTTGGAACACTGTGATGGGACTGTGTCAGAACACTGTGATGAGACTGCGTCGGAACATTTTGATGGGACTGTGTTGGAATACTGTGATGGGACTGTGTTGGAACACTGTGATGGGACTGCGTCGGAACACTTTGATGGGACTGTGTTGGAACAATATGATGGGACTGCGTTGGAACACTGAGATAGGTCTGTGTTGGAACACTGTGATGGGACTCTGTTGGAATACTGTGATGGGACTGTGTTGCAACACTGTGATGGGACTGCGTTGGAACACTGCGATGGGACTGTGCTGGAATTCTGTGATGGGACTGTGTCGGAACACTGTGATGGGACTGTGTTGAAACACTGTGATGGGACTGCGTTGGAACACTGCGATGGGAATGCGTCGGAACACTGTGATGGGACTGTGTTGGAACACTGTGATGGGACTGTGTTGGAACACTGTGATGGGACTGTGATGGAACATTGTGATGGGACAGTGTCGGAACAGTGTAATGGGACTGTATTGGAACACTGTGATGGGACTGTGTTGGAACACTGTGATGGGACAGTGTCGGAACAGTGTAATGGGACTGTGTTGGAACACTGTGATGTGTCTGTGTTGGAACACTGTGATGGGACTGTGTGGGAAAACTGTGATGGGACTGTGTCGGAACACTGTGATGGGACTGTGTCGGAACACTGTGATGGGACTGCGTTGGAACACTGTGATGGAACTGTGTTGGAACACTGTGATGGGACTGTGTTGGAACACTGTGATGGGACTGCGTTGGAACACTGTGATGGGACTGCGTCGGAACACTGTGATATGACTGTGTCGGAACACTGTGATGGGACTGTGTTGGAACACTGTGATGGGACTGTGTGGGAACACTGTGATGGGACTGTGTCGGAACAGTGTGATGGGACTGTGTCGGAACACTGTGATGGGACTGCGTCGGAACACTGTGATGGGACTGTGTTGGAACACTGTGATGGGACTGTGTCGGAACAATGTGATGGGACTGTGTTGGAACACTGTGATGGGACTGCGTTGGAACACTGTGATGGGACTGCGTTGGAACACTGTGATGGGACTGTGTTGGAACACTGTGATGGGACTGTGTTGGAACACTGTGATGGGACTGCGTCGGAACACTGTGATAGGACTGTGTTGGAACATTGTGTTGGGACTGTGTCGGAACACTGTGATGGGACTGTGTCGGAACACTGTGATGGGACTGTGTTGGAACACTGTGAAGGGACTGTGTTGGAACACTGTGATGGGACTGTGATGGGACTGCGTCGGAACACTGCGATGGGAATGCGTCGGAACACTGTGATGGGACTGTGTTGGAACACTGTGATGGGACTGTGTTGGAACACTGTGATGGGACTGTGATGGGACTGCGTCGGAACACTGCGATGGGAATGCGTCGGAACACTGTGATGGGACTGTGTTGGAACACTGTGATGGGACTGTGTTGGAACACTGTGATGGGACTGTGTAGCAACAGTGTAATGGGACTGTGTTGGAACACTGTGATGGGACTGTGTTGGAACACTGTGATGAGACTGTGTCGGAACACTGTGATGGGACTGTGTGATGGAACATTGTGATGGGACTGTGTCGGAACACTGTGATGGGACTAGGTGATGGAACATTGTGATGGGACTGTGTGATGGAACATTGTGATGGGACTGTGATGGAACACTGTGTTGGGACTGTGTTGGAACACTGTGATGGGACTGTGTGATGGAACACTGTGATGGGACTGTGTTGGAACACTGTGATGGGACTATGTTGGAACACTGTGATGGGACTTTGTTGCAACACTGTGATGGGACTGTGTTGAAACACTGTGATGGGACTGTGTTGGAACACTGTGATGGGACTGTGTTGGAACACTGTGATGGGACTTTGTTGCAACACTGTGATGGGACTGCGTCGGAACACTGCGATGGGACTGTGCTGGAATTCTGTGATGGGACTGTGTCGGAACACTGTGATGGGACTGTGTTGGAACACTGTGATGGGACTGCGTCGGAACACTGCGATGGGATTGCGTCGGAACACTGTGATGGGACTGTGTTGGAACACTGTGATGAGACTGTGTTGGAACACTGTGATGGGACTGTGTCGGACCAGTGTAATGGGACTGTGTTGGAACACTGTGATGGGACAGTGTTGGAACACTGTGATGGGACTGTGTGGGAACACTGTGATGGGACTGTGTTGGAACATTCTGATGGGACTGCGTTGGAACACTGTGATGGAACTGCGTCGGAATACTGTGATGGGACTGTGTGATGGAACACTGAGAGTGGACTGTGTTGGAACACTGTGATGGGACTGCGTCTGAATACTGCGATGGGACTGTGTCGGAACACTGTGATGGGACTGCGTCGGAACACTTTGATGGGACTGTGTTGGAACACTGTGATGGGACTGCGTTGGAACACTGCGATGGGACTGTGCTGGAATTTTGTGATGGGACTGTGTCGGAACACTGTGATGGGACTGTGATGGAACACTGTGATGGGACTGTGTTGGAACACTGTGATGGGACTGTGTTGGAACACTGTGATGGGACTGTGATGGGACTGCGTCGGAACATTGCGATGGGAATGCGTCGGAACACTGTGATGGGACTGTATTGGAACACTGTGATGGGACTGTGTGGGAACACTGTGATGGGACTGTGTCGGAACACTGTGATGGGACTGTGTGGGAACACTGTGATGGGACTGTGTCGGAACACTGTGATGGGACTGTGTCGGAACACTGTGATGGGACTGCGTCAGAACACTTTGATGGGACTGTGTGATGGAACATTGTGATGGGACTGTGTTGGAACACTGTGATGGGACTGTGTTTGAACACTGTGATGGGACTGCGTTGGAACACTGTGATGGGACTGCGTTGGAACACTGTGATGGGGCTGTGTTGGAACACTGTGATGGGACTGCGTCGGAACACTGTGATAGGACTGTGTCAGAACACTGTGTTGGGACTGTGTCGGAACACTGTGATGGGACTGTGTCGGAACACTGTGATGGGACTATGTGATGGAAAACTGTGATGGGACTGTGTTGGAACACTGTGATGGGACTGTGTTGGAACACTGCGATGGGACACTGTTGGCACATTGTGATGGGACTGAGTTGGAACACTGTGATGGGACTGTGATGGAACACTGTGATGGGACTATGTGATGGAAAACTGTGATGGGACTGTGTTGGAACACTGTGATGGGACTGTGTTGGAACACTGCGATGGGACTCTGTTGGCACATTGTGATGGGACAGAGTTGGAACACTGTGATGGGACTGTGATGGAAAACTGTGATGGGACTGCGTCGGAACACTGTGATGGGACTGTGTGATGGAACATTGTGATGGGACTGTGTCGGAACACTGTGATGGGACTAGGTGATGGAACACTGTGATGGGACTGTGTGATGGAACATTGTGATGGGACTGTGGTGGAACACTGTGTTGGGACTGTGTTGGAACACTGTGATGGGACTGTGTGATGGAACACTGTGATGGGACTGTGTTGGAACACTGTGATGGGACTGTGTGATGGAACACTGTGATGGGACTATGTTGGAACACTGTGATGGGACTTTGTTGCAACACTGTGAGGGGACTGTGTTGAAACACTGTGATGGGACTGTGTTGGAACACTGTGATGGGACTGTGTTGGAACACTGTGATGGGACTTTGTTGCAACACTGTGATGGGACTGCGTCGGAACACTGCGATGGGACTGTGCTGGAATTCTGTGATGGGACTGTGTCAGAACACTGTGATGGGACTGTGTTGGAACACTGTGATGGGACTGTGATGGGACTGCGTCAGAACACTGCGATGGGATTGCGTCGGAACACTGTGATGGGACTGTGTTGGAACACTGTGTTGGGACTGTGTCGGAACACTGTTAAGGTCACTGTGTCGGAACACTGTGATGGGACTGTGTTGGAACACTGAGATGCGACTGCGTCGGAACACTTTGATGGGACTGTGTTGGAACACTGTGATGGGACTGTGTTGGAACACTGTGATGGGACTGCGTCGGAACACTTTGATGGGAGTGTGTTGGAACACTGTGATGGGACTGCGTTGGAACACTGCGATGGGACTGTGCTGGAATTTTGTGATGGGACTGTGTCGGAACACTGCAATGGGACTGTGATGGAACACTGTGATGGGACTGTGTTGGAACACTTTGATGGGACTGTGTTGGAACACTGTGATGGGACTGTGATGGGACTGCGTCGGAACACTGCGATGGGAATGCGTTGGAACACTGTGATGGGACTGTATTGGAACACTGTGATGGGACTGTGTTGGAACACTGTGATGGGACTGTGTCGGAACACTGTGATGGGTCTGTGTTGGAACACTGTGATGGGACTGTGTGGGAACACTGTGATGGGACTGTGTCGGAACACTGTGATGGGACTGTGTTGGAACACTGTGATGGGACTGTGTGGGAACACTGTGATGGGACTGTGTGGGAACACTGTGATGGGACTGTGTCGGAACATTGTGATGGGACTGTGTCGGAACACTGTGATGGGACTGCGTCGGAACACTTTGATGGGACTGTGTTGGAACACTGTGATGGGACTCTGTTGGAACACTGTGATGGGACTGTGTTTGAACACTGTGATGGGACTGCGTTGGGACACTGTGATGGGACTGTGTTGGAACACCGTGATGGGACTGTGTTGGAACACTGTGATGGGACTGCGTAGGAACACTGTGATAGGACTGTGTCTGAACACTGTGTTGGGACTGTGTCGGAACACTGTGATGGGACTGTGTCGGAACACTGTGATGGGACTATGTGATGGAAAACTGTGATGGGACTGTGTTGGAACACTGTGATGGGACTGTGTTGGAACACTGCGATGGGACACTGTTGGCACATTGTGATGGGACTGAGTTGGAACACTGTGATGGGACTGTGATGAAACACTGTGATGGGACTATGTGATGGAAAACTGTAATGGGACTGTGTTGGAACACTGTGATGGGACTGTGTTGGAACACTGCGATGGGACTCTGTTGGCACATTGTGATGGGACTGAGTTGGAACACTGTGATGGGACTGTGATGGAATACTGTGATGGGACTATGTGATGGAAAACTGTGATGGGACTGTTTTGGAACACTGTGATGGGACTGTGTTGGAACACTGCGATGGGACTCTGTTGGCACATTGTGATGGGACTGAGTTGGAACACTGTGATGGGACTGTGATGGAACACTGTGATGGGACTGCGTCGGAACACTGTGATGGGACTGTGTGATGGAACATTGTGATGGGACTGTGTCGGAACACTGTGATGGGACTAGGTGATGGAACACTGTGATGGGACTGTGTGATGGAATATTGTGATGGGACTGTGATGGAACACTGTGTTGGGACTGTGTTGGAACACTGTGATGGGACTGTGTGATGGAACACTGTGATGGGACTGTGTTGGAACACTGTGATGGGACTATGTTGGAACACTGTGATGGGACTTTGTTGCAACACTGTGATGGGACTGTGTTGAAACACTGTGATGGGACTGTGTTGGAACACTGTGATGGGACTGTGTTGGAACACTGTGATGGGACTTTGTTGCAACACTGTGATGGGACTGCGTCGGAACACTGCGATGGGACTGTGCTGGAATTCTGTGATGGGACTGTGTCGGAACACTGTGATGGGACTGTGTTGGAACACTGTGATGGGACTGTGATGGGACTGCGTCGGAACACTGCGATGGGATTGCGTCGGAACACTGTGATGGGACTGTGTTGGAACACTGTGATGGGACTGTGTTGGAACACTGTGATGCGACTGTGTCGGACCAGTGTAATGGGACTGTGTTGGAACACTGTGATGGGACAGTGTTGGAACACTGTGATGGGACTGTGTGGGAACACTGTGATGGGACTGTGTTGGAACACTCTGATGGGACTGCGTTGGAACACTGTGATGGAACTGCGTCGGAATACTGTGATGGGACTGTGTGATGGAACACTGTGAGTGGACTGTGTTGGAACACTGTGATGGGGCTGCGTCTGAATACTGCGATGGGACTGTGTCGGAACACTGTGATGGGACTGTGTTGAAACGCTGTGATGGGACTGTGTTGGAACACTGTGATGGGACTTTGTTGCAACACTGTGATGGGACTGCGTCGGAACGCTGTGATTGGACTGTGTTGGAACACTTTGATGGGACTGTGTTGGAACACTGTGATGGGACTGCGTTGGAACACTGCGATGGGACTGTGCTGGAATTTTTGTGATGGGACTGTGTCGGAACACTGTGATGGGACTGTGATGGAACACTGTGATGGGACTGCGTTGGAACACTGCGATGGGACTGTGCTGGAATTTTGTGATGGGACTGTGTTTGAACACTGTGATGGGACTGTGTCGGAACACTGTGATGGGACTGTGTTGGAACACTGTGATGGGACTGTGTGGGAACACTGTGATGGGACTGTGTGGGAACACTGTGATGGGACTGTGTCGGAACATTGTGATGGGACTGTGTCGGAACACTGTGATGGGACTGTGTTGGAACACTGTGATGGGACTGTGTCGGAACACTGTGATGGGACTGTGTTGGAACACTGTGATGGGACTGTGTGGGAACACTGTGATGGGACTGTGTGGGAACACTGTGATGGGACTGTGTCGGAACATTGTGATGGGACTGTGTCGGAACACTGTGATGGGACTGCGTCGGAACACTTTGATGGGACTGTGTTGGAACACTGTGATGGGACTGTGTTGGAACACTGTGATGGGACTGTGTTTGAACACTGTGATGGGACTGCGTTGGGACACTGTGATGGGACTGTGTTGGAACACCGTGATGGGACTGTGTTGGAACACTGTGATGGGACTGTGATGGAACACTGTGATGGGACTGTGTTGGAACACTGTGATGGGACTGTGTCGGAACACTGTGATGGGACTGTGTCGGAACACTGTGATGGGACTATGTGATGGAAAACTGTGATGGGACTGTGTTGGAACACTGTGATGGGACTGTGTTGGAACACTGCGATGGGACACTGTTGGCACATTGTGATGGGACTGAGTTGGAACACTGTGATGGGACTGTGATGAAACACTGTAATGGGACTATGTGATGGAAAACTGTGATGGGACTGTGTTGGAACACTGTGATGGGACTGTGTTGGAACACTGCGATGGGACTCTGTTGGCACATTGTGATGGGACTGAGTTGGAACACTGTGATGGGACTGTGATGGAATACTGTGATGGGACTATGTGATGGAAAACTGTGATGGGACTGTTTTGGAACACTGTGATGGGACTGTGTTGGAACACTGCGATGGGACTCTGTTGGCACATTGTGATGGGACTGAGTTGGAACACTGTGATGGGACTGTGATGGGGACTGTGATGGAACACTGTGATGGGACTGCGTCGGAACACTGTGATGGGACTGTGTGATGGAACATTGTGATGGGACTGTGTCGGAACACTGTGATGGGACTAGGTGATGGAACACTGTGATGGGACTGTGTGATGGAATATTGTGATGGGACTGTGATGGAACACTGTGTTGGGACTGTGTTGGAACACTGTGATGGGACTGTGTGATGGAACACTGTGATGGGACTGTGTTGGAACACTGTGATGGGACTATGTTGGAACACTGTGATGGGACTTTGTTGCAACACTGTGATGGGACTGTGTTGAAACACTGTGATGGGACTGTGTTGGAACACTGTGATGGGACTGTGTTGGAACACTGTGATGGGACTTTGTTGCAACACTGTGATGGGACTGCGTCGGAACACTGCGATGGGACTGTGCTGGAATTCTGTGATGGGACTGTGTCGGAACACTGTGATGGGACTGTGTTGGAACACTGTGATGGGACTGTGATGGGACTGCGTCGGAACACTGCGATGGGATTGCGTCGGAACACTGTGATGGGACTGTGTTGGAACACTGTGATGGGACTGTGTTGGAACACTGTGATGCGACTGTGTCGGACCAGTGTAATGGGACTGTGTTGGAACACTGTGATGGGACAGTGTTGGAACACTGTGATGGGACTGTGTGGGAACACTGTGATGGGACTGTGTTGGAACACTCTGATGGGACTGCGTTGGAACACTGTGATGGAACTGCGTCGGAATACTGTGATGGGACTGTGTGATGGAACACTGTGAGTGGACTGTGTTGGAACACTGTGATGGGACTGCGTCTGAATACTGCGATGGGACTGTGTCGGAACACTGTGATGGGACTGTGTTGAAACGCTGTGATGGGACTGTGTTGGAACACTGTGATGGGACTTTGTTGCAACACTGTGATGGGACTGCGTCGGAACGCTGTGATTGGACTGTGTTGGAACACTTTGATGGGACTGTGTTGGAACACTGTGATGGGACTGCGTTGGAACACTGCGATGGGACTGTGCTGGAATTTTTGTGATGGGACTGTGTCGGAACACTGTGATGGGACTGTGATGGAACACTGTGATGGGACTGCGTTGGAACACTGCGATGGGACTGTGCTGGAATTTTGTGATGGGACTGTGTCGGAACACTGTGATGGGACTGTGATGGAACACTGTGATGGGACTGTGTTGGAACACTGTGATGGGACTGTGTTGGAACACTGTGATGGGACTGTGATGGGACTGCGTCGGAACATTGCGATGGAAATGCGTCGGAACACTGTGATGGGACTGTATTGGAACACTGTGATGGGACTGTGTCGGAACACTGGAATTTTGTGATGGGACTGCGTCTGAATACTGCGATGGGACTGTGTCGGAACACTGTGATGGGACTGCGTCGGAACACTTTGATGGGACTGTGTTGGAACACTGTGATGGGACTGCGTTGGAACACTGCGATGGGACTGTGCTGGAATTTTGTGATGGGACTGTGTCGGAACACTGTGATGGGACTGTGATGGAACACTGTGATGGGACTGTGTTGGAACACTGTGATGGGACTGTGTTGGAACACTGTGTTGGGACTGTGATGGGACTGCGTCGGAACATTGCGATGGGAATGCGTCGGAACACTGTGATGGGACTGTATTGGAACACTGTGATGGAATGTGTCGGAACACTGTGATGGGACTGTGTCGGAACACTGTGATGGGACTGTGTGGGAACACTGTGATGGGACTGTGTCAGAACACTGTGATGGGACTGTGTCGGAACACTGTGATGGGACTGCGTCAGAACACTTTGATGGGACTGTGTTGGAACACTGTGATGGGACTGTGTTGGAACACTGTGATGGGACTGTGTTTGAACACTGTGATGGGACTGCGTTGGAACACTGTGATGGGACTGCGTTGGAACACTGTGATGGGTCTGTGTCGGAACACTGTGATGGGACTATGTGATGGAAAACTGTGATGGGACTGTGTTGGAACACTGTGTTGGGACTGTGTTGGAACACTGCGATGGGACACTGTTGGCACATTGTGATGGGACTGAGTTGGAACACTGTGATGGGACTATGTGATGGAAAACTGTGATGGGACTGTGTTGGAACACTGCGATGGGACTCTGTTGGCACATTGTGATGGGACTGAGTTGGAACACTGTGATGGGACTGTGATGGAACACTGTGATGGGACTGCGTCGGAACACTGTGATGGGACTGTGTGATGGAACATTGTGATGGGACTGTGTCGGAACACTGTGATGGGACTAGGTGATGGAACACTGTGATGGGACTGTGTGATGGAACATTGTGATGGGACTGTGGTGGAACACTGTGTTGGGACTGTGTTGGAACACTGTGATGGGACTGTGTGATGGAACACTGTGATGGGACTGTGTTGGAACACTGTGATGGGACTGTGTGATGGAACACTGTGATGGGACTATGTTGGAACACTGTGATGGGACTTTGTTGCAACACTGTGATGGGACTGTGTTGAAACACTGTGATGGGACTGTGTTGGAACACTGTGATGGGACTGTGTTGGAACACTGTGATGGGACTTTGTTGCAACACTGTGATGGGACTGCGTCGGAACACTGCGATGGGACTGTGCTGGAATTCTGTGATGGGACTGTGTTGGAACACTGTGATGGGACTGTGTTGGAACACTGTGATGGGACTGTGATGGGACTGCGTCGGAACACTGCGATGGGATTGCGTCGGAACACTGTGATGGGACTGTGTTGGAACATGTTTTGGGACTGTGTCGGAACACTGTTAAAGTCACTGTGTCGGAACACTGTGATGGGACTGTGTTGGAACACTGAGATGCGACTGCGTCGGAACACTTTGATGGGACTGTGTTGGAACACTGTGATGGGACTGTGTTGGAACACTGTGATGGGACTGCGTCGGAACACTTTGATGGGACTGTGTTGGAACACTGTGATGGGACTGCGTTGGAACACTGCGATGGGACTGTGCTGGAATTTTGTGATGGGACTGTGTCGGAACACTGTGATGGGACTGTGATGGAACACTGTGATGGGACTGTGTTGGAACACTGTGATGGGACTGTGTTGGAACACTGTGATGGGACTGTGATGGGACTGCGTCGGAACACTGCGATGGGAATGCGTCGGAACACTGTGATGGGACTGTGTTGGAACACTGTGATGGGACTGTGTTGGAACACTGTGATGGGACTGTGTCGGAACACTGTGATGGGTCTGTGTTGGAACACTGTGATGGGACTGTGTGGGAACTCTGTGATGGGACTGTGTCGGAACACTGTGATGGGACTGTGTTGGAACACTGTGATGGGACTGTGTCGGAACACTGTGATGGGACTGTGTGGGAACACTGTGATGGGACTGTGTCGGAACATTGTGATGGGACTGTGTCGGAACACTGTGATGGGACTGCGTCGGAACACTTTGATGGGACTGTGTTGGAACACTGTGATGGGACTGTGTTTGAACACTGTGATGGGACTGCGTTGGGACACTGTGATGGGACTGTGTTGGAACACCGTGATGGGACTGTGTTGGAACACTGTGATGGGACTGCATAGGAACACTGTGATAGGACTGTGTCAGAACACTGTGTTGGGACTGTGTCGGAACACTGTGATGGGACTGTGTCGGAACACTGTGATGGGACTATGTGATGGAAAACTGTGATGGGACTGTGTTGGAACACTGTGATGGGACTGTGTTGGAACACTGCGATGGGACACTGTTGGCACATTGTGATGGGACTGAGTTGGAACACTGTGATGGGACTGTGATGGAACACTGTGATGGGACTGCGTCGGAACACTGTGATGGGACTGTGTGATGGAACATTGTGATGGGACTGTGTCAGAACACTGTGATGGGACTAGGTGATGGAACACTGTGATGGGACTGTGTGATGGAATATTGTGATGGGACTGTGATGGAACACTGTGTTGGGACTGTGTTGGAACACTGTGATGGGACTGTGTGATGGAACACTGTGATGGGACTGCTTTGGAACACTGTGATGGGACTATGTTGGAACACTGTGATGGGACTTTGTTGCAACACTGTGATGGGACTGTGTTGAAACACTGTGATGGGACTGTGTTGGAACACTGTGATGGGACTGTGTTGGAACACTGTGATGGGACTTTGTTGCAACACTGTGATGGGACTGCGTCGGAACACTGCGATGGGACTGTGCTGGAATTCTGTGATGGGACTGTGTCGGAACACTGTGATGGGACTGTGTTGGAACACTGTGATGGGACTGTGATGGGACTGCGTCGGAACACTGCGATGGGATTGCGTCGGAACACTGTGATGGGACTGTGTTGGAACACTGTGATGGGACTGTGTTGGAACACTGTGATGCGACTGTGTCGGACCAGTGTAATGGGACTGTGTTGGAACACTGTGATGGGACAGTGTTGGAACACTGTGATGGGACTGTGTGGGAACACTGTGATGGGACTGTGTTGGAACACTCTGATGGGACTGCGTTGGAACACTGTGATGGAACTGCGTCGGAATACTGTGATGGGACTGTGTGATGGAACACTGTGAGTGGACTGTGTTGGAACACTGTGATGGGACTGCGTCTGAATACTGCGATGGGACTGTGTCGGAACACTGTGATGGGACTGTGTTGAAACGCTGTGATGGGACTGTGTTGGAACACTGTGATGGGACTTTGTTGCAACACTGTGATGGGACTGCGTCGGAACGCTGTGATTGGACTGTGTTGGAACACTTTGATGGGACTG
The DNA here is from genome assembly GCF_047496795.1 of Chiloscyllium punctatum. Classification (NCBI taxonomy): domain Eukaryota; kingdom Metazoa; phylum Chordata; class Chondrichthyes; order Orectolobiformes; family Hemiscylliidae; genus Chiloscyllium; species Chiloscyllium punctatum. The sequence goes on from NC_092772.1 coordinate 49,643,588, forward strand.
TGTTGGAACACTGTGATGGGACTGTGTCGGAACACTGTGATGGGACTGTGATGGAACACTGTGATGGGACTGTGTTGGAACACTGTGATGGGACTGTGTTGGAACACTGTGATGGGACTGTGATGGGACTGCGTCGGAACATTGCGATGGAAATGCGTCGGAACACTGTGATGGGACTGTATTGGAACACTGTGATGGGACTGTGTCGGAACACTGGAATTTTGTGATGGGACTGCGTCTGAATACTGCGATGGGACTGTGTCGGAACACTGTGATGGGACTGCGTCGGAACACTTTGATGGGACTGTGTTGGAACACTGTGATGGGACTGCGTTGGAACACTGCGATGGGACTGTGCTGGAATTTTGTGATGGGACTGTGTCGGAACACTGTGATGGGACTGTGATGGAACACTGTGATGGGACTGTGTTGGAACACTGTGATGGGACTGTGTTGGAACACTGTGTTGGGACTGTGATGGGACTGCGTCGGAACATTGCGATGGGAATGCGTCGGAACACTGTGATGGGACTGTATTGGAACACTGTGATGGGACTGTGATGGAACACTGTGATGGGACTGTGTTGGAACACTGTGATGGGACTGTGTTGGAACACTGTGATGGGACTGTGATGGGACTGCGTCGGAACATTGCGATGGAAATGCGTCGGAACACTGTGATGGGACTGTATTGGAACACTGTGATGGGACTGTGTCGGAACACTGGAATTTTGTGATGGGACTGCGTCTGAATACTGCGATGGGACTGTGTCGGAACACTGTGATGGGACTGCGTCGGAACACTTTGATGGGACTGTGTTGGAACACTGTGATGGGACTGCGTTGGAACACTGCGATGGGACTGTGCTGGAATTTTGTGATGGGACTGTGTCGGAACACTGTGATGGGACTGTGATGGAACACTGTGATGGGACTGTGTTGGAACACTGTGATGGGACTGTGTTGGAACACTGTGTTGGGACTGTGATGGGACTGCGTCGGAACATTGCGATGGGAATGCGTCGGAACACTGTGATGGGACTGTATTGGAACACTGTGATGGAATGTGTCGGAACACTGTGATGGGACTGTGTCGGAACACTGTGATGGGACTGTGTGGGAACACTGTGATGGGACTGTGTCAGAACACTGTGATGGGACTGTGTCGGAACACTGTGATGGGACTGCGTCAGAACACTTTGATGGGACTGTGTTGGAACACTGTGATGGGACTGTGTTGGAACACTGTGATGGGACTGTGTTTGAACACTGTGATGGGACTGCGTTGGAACACTGTGATGGGACTGCGTTGGAACACTGTGATGGGTCTGTGTCGGAACACTGTGATGGGACTATGTGATGGAAAACTGTGATGGGACTGTGTTGGAACACTGTGTTGGGACTGTGTTGGAACACTGCGATGGGACACTGTTGGCACATTGTGATGGGACTGAGTTGGAACACTGTGATGGGACTATGTGATGGAAAACTGTGATGGGACTGTGTTGGAACACTGCGATGGGACTCTGTTGGCACATTGTGATGGGACTGAGTTGGAACACTGTGATGGGACTGTGATGGAACACTGTGATGGGACTGCGTCGGAACACTGTGATGGGACTGTGTGATGGAACATTGTGATTGGACTGTGTCGGAAAAATGTGATGGGACTAGGTGATGGAACACTGTGATGGGACTGTGTGATGGAACATTGTGATGGGACTGTGGTGGAACACTGTGTTGGGACTGTGTTGGAACACTGTGATGGGACTGTGTGATGGAACACTGTGATGGGACTGTGTTGGAACACTGTGATGGGACTGTGTGATGGAACACTGTGATGGGACTATGTTGGAACACTGTGATGGGACTTTGTTGCAACACTGTGATGGGACTGTGTTGAAACACTGTGATGGGACTGCGTTGGAACACTGTGATGGGACTGTGTTGGAACACTGTGATGGGACTTTGTTGCAACACTGTGATGGGACTGCGTCGGAACACTGCGATGGGACTGTGCTGGAATTCTGTGATGGGACTGTGTCGGAACACTGTGATGGGACTGTGTTGGAACACTGTGATGGGACTGTGATGGGACTGCGTCGGAACACTGCGATGGGATTGCGTAGGAACACTGTGATGGGACTGTGTTGGAACATGTTTTGGGACTGTGTCGGAACACTGTTAAAGTCACTGTGTCGGAACACTGTGATGGGACTGTGTTGGAACACTGAGATGCGACTGCGTCGGAACACTTTGATGGGACTGTGTTGGAACACTGTGATGGGACTGTGTTGGAACACTGTGATGGGACTGCGTCGGAACACTTTGATGGGACTGTGTTGGAACACTGTGATGGGACTGCGTTGGAACACTGCGATGGGACTGTGCTGGAATTTTGTGATGGGACTGTGTCGGAACACTGTGATGGGACTGTGATGGAACACTGTGATGGGACTGTGTTGGAACACTGTGATGGGACTGTGTTGGAACACTGTGATGGGACTGTGATGGGACTGCGTCGGAACACTGCGATGGGAATGCGTCGGAACACTGTGATGGGACTGTATTGGAACACTGTGATGGGACTGTGTTGGAACACTGTGATGGGACTGTGTCGGAACACTGTGATGGGTCTGTGTTGGAACACTGTGATGGGACTGTGTGGGAACTCTGTGATGGGACTGTGTCGGAACACTGTGATGGGACTGTGTTGGAACACTGTGATGGGACTGTGTCGGAACACTGTGATGGGACTGTGTGGGAACACTGTGATGGGACTGTGTCGGAACATTGTGATGGGACTGTGTCGGAACACTGTGATGGGACTGCGTCGGAACACTTTGATGGGACTGTGTTGGAACACTGTGATGGGACTGTGTTTGAACACTGTGATGGGACTGCGTTGGGACACTGTGATGGGACTGTGTTGGAACACCGTGATGGGACTGTGTTGGAACACTGTGATGGGACTGCATAGGAACACTGTGATAGGACTGTGTCAGAACACTGTGTTGGGACTGTGTCGGAACACTGTGATGGGACTGTGTCGGAACACTGTGATGGGACTATGTGATGGAAAACTGTGATGGGACTGTGTTGGAACACTGTGATGGGACTGTGTTGGAATACTGCGATGGGACACTGTTGGCACATTGTGATGGGACTGAGTTGGAACACTGTGATGGGACTGTGATGGAACACTGTGATGGGACTGCGTCGGAACACTGTGATGGGACTGTGTGATGGAACATTGTGATGGGACTGTGTCGGAACACTGTGATGGGACTAGGTGATGGAACACTGTGATGGGACTGTGTGATGGAATATTGTGATGGGACTGTGATGGAACACTGTGTTGGGACTGTGTTGGAACACTGTGATGGGACTGTGTGATGGAACACTGTGATGGGACTGTGTTGGAACACTGTGATGGGACTATGTTGGAACACTGTGATGGGACTTTGTTGCAACACTGTGATGGGACTGTGTTGAAACACTGTGATGGGACTGTGTTGGAACACTGTGATGGGACTGTGTTGGAACACTGTGATGGGACTTTGTTGCAACACTGTGATGGGACTGCGTCGGAACACTGCGATGGGACTGTGCTGGAATTCTGTGATGGGACTGTGTCGGAACACTGTGATGGGACTGTGTTGGAACACTGTGATGGGACTGTGATGGGACTGCGTCGGAACACTGCGATGGGATTGCGTCGGAACACTGTGATGGGACTGTGTTGGAACACTGTGATGGGACTGTGTTGGAACACTGTGATGCGACTGTGTCGGACCAGTGTAATGGGACTGTGTTGGAACACTGTGATGGGACAGTGTTGGAACACTGTGATGGGACTGTGTGGGAACACTGTGATGGGACTGTGTTGGAACACTCTGATGGGACTGCGTTGGAACACTGTGATGGAACTGCGTCGGAATACTGTGATGGGACTGTGTGATGGAACACTGTGAGTGGACTGTGTTGGAACACTGTGATGGGACTGCGTCTGAATACTGCGATGGGACTGTGTCGGAACACTGTGATGGGACTGTGTTGAAACGCTGTGATGGGACTGTGTTGGAACACTGTGATGGGACTTTGTTGCAACACTGTGATGGGACTGCGTCGGAACGCTGTGATTGGACTGTGTTGGAACACTTTGATGGGACTGTGTTGGAACACTGTGATGGGACTGCGTTGGAACACTGCGATGGGACTGTGCTGGAATTTTTGTGATGGGACTGTGTCGGAACACTGTGATGGGACTGTGATGGAACACTGTGATGGGACTTCGTTGGAACACTGCGATGGGACTGTGCTGGAATTTTGTGATGGGACTGTGTCGGAACACTGTGATGGGACTGTGATGGAACACTGTGATGGGACTGTGTTGGAACACTGTGATGGGACTGTGTTGGAACACTGTGATGGGACTGTGATGGGACTGCGTCGGAACATTGCGATGGAAATGCGTCGGAACACTGTGATGGGACTGTATTGGAACACTGTGATGGGACTGTGTCGGAACACTGGAATTTTGTGATGGGACTGCGTCTGAATACTGCGATGGGACTGTGTCGGAACACTGTGATGGGACTGCGTCGGAACACTTTGATGGGACTGTGTTGGAACACTGTGATGGGACTGCGTTGGAACACTGCGATGGGACTGTGCTGGAATTTTGTGATGGGACTGTGTCGGAACACTGTGATGGGACTGTGATGGAACACTGTGATGGGACTGTGTTGGAACACTGTGATGGGACTGTGTTGGAACACTGTGTTGGGACTGTGATGGGACTGCGTCGGAACATTGCGATGGGAATGCGTCGGAACACTGTGATGGGACTGTATTGGAACACTGTGATGGAATGTGTCGGAACACTGTGATGGGACTGTGTCGGAACACTGTGATGGGACTGTGTGGGAACACTGTGATGGGACTGTGTCAGAACACTGTGATGGGACTGTGTCGGAACACTGTGATGGGACTGCGTCAGAACACTTTGATGGGACTGTGTTGGAACACTGTGATGGGACTGTGTTGGAACACTGTGATGGGACTGTGTTTGAACACTGTGATGGGACTGCGTTGGAACACTGTGATGGGACTGCGTTGGAACACTGTGATGGGTCTGTGTCGGAACACTGTGATGGGACTATGTGATGGAAAACTGTGATGGGACTGTGTTGGAACACTGTGTTGGGACTGTGTTGGAACACTGCGATGGGACACTGTTGGCACATTGTGATGGGACTGAGTTGGAACACTGTGATGGGACTATGTGATGGAAAACTGTGATGGGACTGTGTTGGAACACTGCGATGGGACTCTGTTGGCACATTGTGATGGGACTGAGTTGGAACACTGTGATGGGACTGTGATGGAACACTGTGATGGGACTGCGTCGGAACACTGTGATGGGACTGTGTGATGGAACATTGTGATGGGACTGTGTCGGAACACTGTGATGGGACTAGGTGATGGAACACTGTGATGGGACTGTGTGATGGAACATTGTGATGGGACTGTGGTGGAACACTGTGTTGGGACTGTGTTGGAACACTGTGATGGGACTGTGTGATGGAACACTGTGATGGGACTGTGTTGGAACACTGTGATGGGACTGTGTGATGGAACACTGTGATGGGACTATGTTGGAACACTGTGATGGGACTTTGTTGCAACACTGTGATGGGACTGTGTTGAAACACTGTGATGGGACTGTGTTGGAACACTGTGATGGGACTGTGTTGGAACACTGTGATGGGACTTTGTTGCAACACTGTGATGGGACTGCGTCGGAACACTGCGATGGGACTGTGCTGGAATTCTGTGATGGGACTGTGTCGGAACACTGTGATGGGACTGTGTTGGAACACTGTGATGGGACTGTGATGGGACTGCGTCGGAACACTGCGATGGGATTGCGTCGGAACACTGTGATGGGACTGTGTTGGAACATGTTTTGGGACTGTGTCGGAACACTGTTAAGGTCACTGTGTCGGAACACTGTGATGGGACTGTGTTGGAACACTGAGATGCGACTGCGTCGGAACACTGTGATGGGACTGTGTTGGAACACTGTGATGGGACTGTGTTGGAACACTGTGATGGGACTGCGTCGGAACACTTTGATGGGACTGTGTTGGAACACTGTGATGGGACTGCGTTGGAACACTGCGATGGGACTGTGCTGGAATTTTGTGATGGGACTGTGTCGGAACACTGTGATGGGACTGTGATGGAACACTGTGATGGGACTGTGTTGGAACACTGTGATGGGACTGTGTTGGAACACTGTGATGGGACTGTGATGGGACTGCGTCGGAACACTGCGATGGGAATGCGTCGGAACACTGTGATGGGACTGTATTGGAACACTGTGATGGGACTGTGTTGGAACACTGTGATGGGACTGTGTCGGAACACTGTGATGGGTCTGTGTTGGAACACTGTGATGGGACTGTGTGGGAACTCTGTGATGGGACTGTGTCGGAACACTGTGATGGGACTGTGTTGGAACACTGTGATGGGACTGTGTCGGAACACTGTGATGGGACTGTGTGGGAACACTGTGATGGGACTGTGTCGGAACATTGTGATGGGACTGTGTCGGAACACTGTGATGGGACTGCGTCGGAACACTTTGATGGGACTGTGTTGGAACACTGTGATGGGACTGTGTTTGAACACTGTGATGGGACTGCGTTGGGACACTGTGATGGGACTGTGTTGGAACACCGTGATGGGACTGTGTTGGAACACTGTGATGGGACTGCATAGGAACACTGTGATAGGACTGTGTCAGAACACTGTGTTGGGACTGTGTCGGAACACTGTGATGGGACTGTGTCGGAACACTGTGATGGGACTATGTGATGGAAAACTGTGATGGGACTGTGTTGGAACACTGTGATGGGACTGTGTTGGAACACTGCGATGGGACACTGTTGGCACATTGTGATGGGACTGAGTTGGAACACTGTGATGGGACTGTGATGAAACACTGTGATGGGACTATGTGATGGAAAACTGTGATGGGACTGTGTTGGAACACTGTGATGGGACTGTGTTGGAACACTGCGATGGGACTCTGTTGGCACATTGTGATGGGACTGAGTTGGAACACTGTGATGGGACTGTGATGGAACACTGTGATGGGACTGCGTCCGAACACTGTGATGGGACTGTGTGATGGAACATTGTGATGGGACTGTGTCGGAACACTGTGATGGGACTAGGTGATGGAACACTGTGATGGGACTGTGTGATGGAACATTGTGATGGGACTGTGATGGAACACTGTGTTGGGACTGTGTTGGAACACTGTGATGGGACTGTGTGATGGAACACTGTGATGGGACTGTGTTGGAACACTGTGATGGGAATATGTTGGAACACTGTGATGGGACTTTGTTGCAACACTGTGATGGGACTGTGTTGAAACACTGTGATGGGACTGTGTTGGAACACTGTGATGGGACTGTGTTGGAACACTGTGATGGGACTTTGTTGCAACACTGTGATGGGACTGCGTCGGAACACTGCAATGGGACTGTGCTGGAATTCTGTGATGGGACTGTGTCGGAACACTGTGATGGGACTGTGTTGGAACACTGTGATGGGACTGTGATGGGACTGCGTCGGAACACTGCGATGGGATTGCGTCGGAACACTGTGATGGGACTGTGTTGGAACACTGTGATGGGACTGTGTTGGAACACTGTGATGCGACTGTGTCGGACCAGTGTAATGGGACTGTGTTGGAACACTGTGATGGGACAGTGTTGGAACACTGTGATGGGACTGTGTGGGAACACTGTGATGGGACTGTGTTGGAACACTCTGATGGGACTGCGTTGGAACACTGTGATGGAACTGCGTCGGAATACTGTGATGGGACTGTGTGATGGAACACTGTGAGTGGACTGTGTTGGAACACAGTGATGGGACTGCGTCTGAATACTGCGATGGGACTGTGTCGGAACACTGTGATGGGACTGTGTTGAAACGCTGTGATGGGACTGTGTTGGAACACTGTGATGGGACTGCGTTGGAACACTGTGATGGGACTGTGTTGGAACACTGTGATGGGACTTTGTTGCAACACTGTGATGGGACTGCGTCGGAACGCTGTGATTGGACTGTGTTGGAACACTTTGATGGGACTGTGTTGGAACACTGTGATGGGACTTCGTTGGAACACTGCGATGGGACTGTGCTGGAATTTTGTGATGGGACTGTGTCGGAACACTGTGATGGGACTGTGATGGAACACTGTGATGGGACTGCGTTGGAACACTGCGATGGGACTGTGCTGGAATTTTGTGATGGGACTGTGTCGGAACACTGTGATGGGACTGTGATGGAACACTGTGATGGGACTGTGTTGGAACACTGTGATGGGACTGTGTTGGAACACTGTGATGGGACTGTGATGGGACTGCGTCGGAACATTGCGATGGAAATGCGTCGGAACACTGTGATGGGACTGTATTCGAACACTGTGATGGGACTGTGTCGGAACACTGGAATTTTGTGATGGGACTGCGTCTGAATACTGCGATGGGACTGTGTCGGAACACTGTGATGGGACTGCGTCGGAACACTTTGATGGGACTGTGTTGGAACACTGTGATGGGACTGCGTTGGAACACTGCGATGGGACTGTGTTGGAATTTTGTGATGGGACTGTGTCGGAACACTGTGATGGGACTGTGATGGAACACTGTGATGGGACTGTGTTGGAACACTGTGATGGGACTGTGTTGGAACACTGTGTTGGGACTGCGTCGGAACATTGCGATGGGAATGCGTCGGAACACTGTGATGGGACTGTATTGGAACACTGTGATGGGACTGTGTCGGAACACTGTGATGGGATTGTGTCGGAACACTGTGATGGGACTGTGTGGGAACACTGTGATGGGACTGTGTCGGAACACTGTGATGGGACTGTGTCGGAACACTGTGATGGGACTGCGTCGGAACACTTTGATGGGACTGTGTTGGAACACTGTGATGGGACTGTGTTGGAACACTGTGATGGGACTGTGTTTGAACACTGTGATGGGACTGCGTTGGAACACTGTGATGGGACTGCGTTGGAACACTGTGATGGGGCTGTGTTGGAACACTGTGATGGGACTGCGTCGGAACACTGTGATAGGACAGTGTCAGAACACTGTGTTGGGACTGTGTCGGAACACTGTGATGGGACTGTGTCGGAACACTGTGATGGGACTATGTGATGGAAAACTGTGATGGGACTGTGTTGGAACACTGTGATGGGACTGTGTTGGAACACTGCGATGGGACACTGTTGGCACATTGTGATGGGACTGAGTTGGAACACTGTGATGGGACTGTGATGGAACACTGTGATGGGACTATGTGATGGAAAACTGTGATGGGACTGTGTTGGAACACTGTGATGGGACTGTGTTGGAACACTGCGATGGGACTCTGTTGGCACATTGTGATGGGACTGAGTTGGAACAATGTGATGGGACTGTGATGGAACACTGTGATGGGACTATGTGATGGAAAACTGTGATGGGACTGTTTTGGAACACTGTGATGGGACTGTGTTGGAACACGGCGATGGGACTCTGTTGGCACATTGTGATGGGACTGCGTCGGAACACTGTGATGGGACTGTGTGATGGAACATTGTGATGGGACTGTGTCGGAACACTGTGATGGGACTAGGTGATGGAACACTGTGATGGGACTGTGTGATGGAACATTGTGATGGGACTGTGGTGGAACACTGTGTTGGGACTGTGTTGGAACACTGTGATGGGACTGTGTGATGGAACACTGTGATGGGACTATGTTGGAACACTGTGATGGGACTTTGTTGCAACACTGTGATGGGACTGTGTTGAAACACTGTGATGGGACTGTGTTGGAACACTGTGATGGGACTTTGTTGCAACACTATGATGGGACTGCGTCGGAACACTGCGATGGGACTGTGCTGGAATTCTGTGATGGGACTGTGTCGGAACACTGTGATGGGACTGTGTTGGAACACTGTGATGGGACTGTGATGGGACTGCGTCGGAACACTGCGATGGGATTGCGTCGGAACACTGTGATGGGACTGTGTTGGAACACTGTGTTGGGACTGTGTCGGAACACTGTTAAGGTCACTGTGTCGGAACACTGTGATGGGACTGTGTTGGAACACTGAGATGCGACTGCGTCGGAACACTTTGATGGGACTGTGTTGGAACACTGTGATGGGACTGTGTTGGAACACTGTGATGGGACTGCGTCGGAACACTTTGATGGGACTGTGTTGGAACACTGTGATGGGACTGCGTTGGAACACTGCGATGGGACTGTGCTGGAACACTGTGATGGGACTGTGTCGGAACACTGTGATGGGACTATGTGATGGAAAACTGTGATGGGACTGTGTTGGAACACTGTGATGGGACTGTGTTGGAACACTGCGATGGGACACTGTTGGCACATTGTGATGGGATTGAGTTGGAACACTGTGATGGGACTGTGATGAAACACTGTGATGGGACTATGTGATGGAAAACTGTGATGGGACTGTGTTGGAACACTGTGATGGGACTGTGTTGGAACACTGCGATGGGACTCTGTTGGCACATTGTGATGGGACTGAGTTGGAACAATGTGATGGGACTGTGATGGAATACTGTGATGGGATTATGTGATGGAAAACTGTGATGGGACTGTTTTGGAACACTGTGATGGGACTGTGTTGGAACACTGCGATGGGACTCTGTTGGCACATTGTGATGGGACTGAGTTGGAATACTGTGATGGGACTGTGATGGAACACTGTGATGGGACTGCGTCGGAACACTGTGATGGGACTGTGTGATGGAACACTGTGATGGGACTGTGTTGGAACACTGTGATGGGACTATGTTGGAACACTGTGATGGGACTTTGTTGCAACACTGTGATGGGACTGTGTTGAAACACTGTGATGGGACTGTGTTGGAACACTGTGATGGGACTGTGTTGGAACACTGTGATGGGACTTTGTTGCAACACTGTGATGGGACTGCGTCGGAACACTGTGATGGGACTGTGCTGGAATTCTGTGATGGGACTGTGTCGGAACACTGTGATGGGACTAGGTGATGGAACACTGTGATGGGACTGTGTGATGGAACATTGTGATGGGAATGTGATGGAACACTGTGTTGGGACTGTGTTGGAACACTGTGATGGGACTGTGTGATGGAACACTGTGATGGGACTGTGTTGGAACACTGTGATGGGACTATGTTGGAACACTGTGATGGGACTTTGTTGCAACACTGTGATGGGACTGTGTTGAAACACTGTGATGGGACTGTGTTGGAACACTGTGATGGGACTGTGTTGGAACACTGTGATGGGACTTTGTTGCAACACTGTGATGGGACTGCGTCGGAACACTGCAATGGGACTGTGCTGGAATTCTGTGATGGGACTGTGTCGGAACACTGTGATGGGACTGTGTTGGAACACTGTGATGGGACTGTGATGGGACTGCGTCGGAACACTGCGATGGGATTGCGTCGGAACACTGTGATGGGACTGTGTTGGAACACTGTGATGGGACTGTGTTGGAACACTGTGATGCGACTGTGTCGGACCAGTGTAATGGGACTGTGTTGGAACACTGTGATGGGACAGTGTTGGAACACTGTGATGGGACTGTGTGGGAACACTGTGATGGGACTGTGTTGGAACACTCTGATGGGACTGCGTTGGAACACTGTGATGGAACTGCGTCGGAATACTGTGATGGGACTGTGTGATGGAACACTGTGAGTGGACTGTGTTGGAACACTGTGATGGGACTGCGTCTGAATACTGCGATGGGACTGTGTCGGAACACTGTGATGGGACTGTGTTGAAACGCTGTGATGGGACTGTGTTGGAACACTGTGATTGGACTGTGTTGGAACACTGTGATTGGACTGTGTTGGAACACTGTGATGGGACTGCGTTGGAACACTGTGATGGGACTGTGTTGGAACACTGTGATGGGACTTTGTTGCAACACTGTGATGGGACTGCGACGGAACACTGCGATAGCACTGTGCTGGAATTCTGTGATGGGATTGTGTCAGAACACTGTGATGGGACTGTGTCGGAACACTGTGATGGGACTGTGTTGGAACACTGTGATGGGACTGTGTTGGAACACTGTGATGGGACTGTGTTGGAACAGTGTGATGGGACTGTGTCGGAACACTGTGATGGGACTGCGTCGGAACACTGCGATGGGAATGCGTCGGAACACTGTGATGGGACTGTGTTGGAACACTGTGATGGGACTGTGTTGGAACACTGTGATGGGACTGTGATGGGACTGCGTCGGAACACTGCGATGGGAATGCGTCGGAACACTGTGATGGGACTGTGTTGGAACACTGTGATGGGACTGTGTTGGAACACTGTGATGGGACTGTGTAGCAACAGTGTAATGGGACTGTGTTGGAACACTGTGATGGGACTGTGTTGGAACACTGTGATGGGACTGTGTCGGAACACTGTGATGGGACTGTGTGATGGAACATTGTGATGGGACTGTGTCGGAACACTGTGATGGGACTAGGTGATGGAACACTGTGATGGGACTGTGTGATGGAACATTGTGATGGGACTGTGATGGAACACTGTGTTGGGACTGTGTTGGAACACTGTGATGGGACTGTGTGATGGAACACTGTGATGGGACTGTGTTGGAACACTGTGATGGGACTATGTTGGAACACTGTGATGGGACTTTGTTGCAACACTGTGATGGGACTTTGTTGCAACACTGTGATGGGACTGCGTCGGAACACTGCGATGCGACTGTGCTGGAATTCTGTGATGGGACTGTGTCGGAACACTGTGATGGGACTGTGTTGGAACACTGTGATGGGACTGCGTCGGAACACTGTGATGGGATTGCGTCGGAACACTGTGATGGGACTGTGTTGGAACACTGTGATGAGACTGTGTTGGAACACTGTGATGGGACTGTGTCGGACCAGTGTAATGGGACTGTGTTGGAACACTGTGATGGGACAGTGTTGGAACACTGTGATGGGACTGTGTGGGAACACTGTGATGGGACTGTGTTGGAACACTCTGATGGGACTGCGTTGGAACACTGTGATGGAAATGCGTCGGAATACTGTGATGGGACTGTGTGATGGAACACTGTGAGTGGACTGTGTTGGAACACTGTGATGGGACTGCGTCTGAATACTGCGATGGGACTGTGTCGAAACACTGTGATGGGACTGTGTTGAAACGCTGTGATGGGACTGTGTTGGAACACTGTGATGGGACTGCGTTGTACACTGTGATGGGACTGTGTTGGAACACTGTGATGGGACTTTGTTGCAACACTGTGATGGGACTGCGTCGGAACGCTGTGATTGGACTGTGTTGGAACACTGTGATGGGACTGTGTTGGAACACTGTGATGGGACTGCGTTGGAACACTGTGATGGGACTGTGTTGGAACACTGTGATGGGACTTTGTTGCAACACTGTGATGGGACTGCGTCGGAACACTGTGATGGGACTGTGCTGGAATTCTGTGATGGGACTGTGTCGGAACACTGTGATGGGACTGTGTTGGAACACTGTGATGGGACTGTGTTGGAACACTGTGATGGGACTGTGATGGGACTGCGTCGGAACACTGCGATGGGAATGCGTCGGAACACTGTGATGGGACTGTGTTGGAACACTGTGATGGGACTGTGTTGGAACACTGTGATGGGACTGTGATGGGACTGCGTCGGAACACTGCGATGGGAATGCGTCGGAACACTGCGATGGGACTGTGTTGGAACACTGTGATGGGACTGTGTTGGAACACTGTGATGGGACTGTGTAGCAACAGTGTAATGGGACTGTGTTGGAACACTGTGATGGGACTGTGTTGGAACACTGTGATGGGACTGTGTCGGAACACTGTGATGGGACTGTGTTGGAACACTCTGATGGGACTGCGTCGGAACACTGTGGTGGAACTGCGTCGGAATACACTGATGGGACTGTGTTGCAACACTGTGAGTGGACTGTGTTGGAACACTGTGATGGGAATGTATTGGAAAACTGTGTTGGGACTGCGTCGGAGCACTGTGATGGGACTGTGTCGGAACACTGTGAGGGGTCTGTGTTGGAACAGTGTGATGGGACTGTTTCGGAAGACTGTGATGGGACTGTGTCGGAACACTGTGATGGGACTGCGTCGGAACACTGTGATGGGACTGTGTTGGAACACTGTGATGGGACTGTGTCGGAACACTGTGATGGGACTGTGTGATGGAACACTGTGATGGGAATGTATTGGAACACTGTGATGGGACTGTGTTGGTACACTGTGATGGGACTGCGTCGGAACACTGTGATGGGACGGTGTTGGAATACTGTGATGGGACTGCGTCGGAACACTGTGATGGGACTGCGTCGGAACACTGTGATGGGACTGTGTTGGAACACCGTGATGGGACTGTGTGGGAACACTGTGATGGGACTGTGTCGGAACACTGTGATGGGACTGTGTTGGAACACTGTGATGGGACTGTGTCGGAACACTGTGATGGGACTGTGTGGGAACACTGTGATGGGACTGTGTGGGAACACTGTGATGGGACTGCGTCAGAACACTGTGATGGGACTGTGTCGGAACACTGTGATGGGACTGTGTCGGAACACTGTGATGGGACTATGTGATGGAACACGGCGATGGGACTGTGTTGGAACACTGTGATGGGACTGTGTTGGAACACTGTGATGGGACTGCGTCGGAACACTGTGATGGGACTGTGTCGGAACACTGTGATGGGACTGTGTCGGAACACTGTGATGGGACTATGTGATGGAACACGGCGATGGGACTGTGTTGGAACACTGTGATGGGACTGTGTTGGAACACTGTGAAGGGACTGTGTGATGGAACACTGATGGGACTTCATCGGAACACTGTGATGGGACTGTGTGATGGAACACTGTGATGGGACTGTGTTTGAACACTGTGATGGGACTGTGTTGGAACACTGTGATGGGACTGTGTCGGAACACTGTGATGGGACTGTGTTGGAACACTGTGATGGGACTGTGTTTGAACACTGTGATGGGACTGCGTTGGAACACTGTGATGGGACTGTGTTGGAACACTGTGATGGGACTTTGTTGCAACACTGTGATGGGACTGCGTCGGAACACTGTGATGGGACTGTGCTGGAATTCTGTGATGGGACTGTGTCGGAACACTGTGATGGGACTGTGTTGGAACACTGTGATGGGACTGTGTTGGAACACTGTGATGGGACTGTGATGGGACTGCGTCGGAACACTGCGATGGGAATGCGTCGGAACACTGTGATGGGACTGTGTTGGAACACTGTGATGGGACTGTGTTGGAACACTGTGATGGGACTGTGATGGGACTGCGTCGGAACACTGCGATGGGAATGCGTCGGAACACTGCGATGGGACTGTGTTGGAACACTGTGATGGGACTGTGTTGGAACACTGTGATGGGACTGTGTAGCAACAGTGTAATGGGACTGTGTTGGAACACTGTGATGGGACTGTGTTGGAACACTGTGATGGGACTGTGTCGGAACACTGTGATGGGACTGTGTTGGAACACTCTGATGGGACTGCGTCGGAACACTGTGGTGGAACTGCGTCGGAATACACTGATGGGACTGTGTTGCAACACTGTGAGTGGACTGTGTTGGAACACTGTGATGGGAATGTATTGGAAAACTGTGTTGGGACTGCGTCGGAGCACTGTGATGGGACTGTGTCGGAACACTGTGAGGGGTCTGTGTTGGAACAGTGTGATGGGACTGTTTCGGAAGACTGTGATGGGACTGTGTCGGAACACTGTGATGGGACTGCGTCGGAACACTGTGATGGGACTGTGTTGGAACACTGTGATGGGAATGTGTCGGAACACTGTGATGGGACTGTGTGATGGAACACTGTGATGGGAATGTATTGGAACACTGTGATGGGACTGTGTTGGTACACTGTGATGGGACTGCGTCGGAACACTGTGATGGGACGGTGTTGGAATACTGTGATGGGACTGCGTCGGAACACTGTGATGGGACTGCGTCGGAACACTGTGATGGGACTGTGTTGGAACACTGTGATGGGACTGTGTGGGAACACTGTGATGGGACTGTGTCGGAACACTGTGATGGGACTGTGTTGGAACACTGTGATGGGACAGTGTTGGAACACTGTGATGGGACTGTGTGGGAACACTGTGATGGGACTGTGTGGGAACACTGTGATGGGACTGCGTCAGAACACTGTGATGGGACTGTGTCGGAACACTGTGATGGGACTGTGTCGGAACACTGTGATGGGACTATGTGATGGAACACGGCGATGGGACTGTGTTGGAACACTGTGATGGGACTGTGTTGGAACACTGTGATGGGACTGCGTCGGAACACTGTGATGGGACTGTGTCGGAACACTGTGATGGGACTGTGTCGGAACACTGTGATGGGACTATGTGATGGAACACGGCGATGGGACTGTGTTGGAACACTGTGATGGGACTGTGTTGGAACACTGTGAAGGGACTGTGTGATGGAACACTGATGGGACTTCATCGGAACACTGTGATGGGACTGTGTGATGGAACACTGTGATGGGACTGTGTTTGAACACTGTGATGGGACTGTGTTGGAACACTGTGATGGGACTGTGTCGGAACACTGTGATGGGACTGTGTTGGAACACTGTGATGGGACAGTGTTGGAACACTGTGAAGGGACTGTGTTGGAACTCTGTGATGGGGCTGTGTTGGAACACTGTGATGGGACATTGTCGGAACACTGTGATGGGACAGTGTCGGAACACTGTGATGGGACTGTGTCAGAACACTGTGATGGGACTGTATTGGAACACTGTGATGGGACTGTGTGATGGAACACTGTGATGGGTCTGTGTTGGAACACTGTGATGGGACTGTGTCGGAACACTGTGATGGGACTGTGTCGGAACACTGTGATGGGACAGTGTCGGAACACTGTGATGGGACTGTGTCGGAACACTGTGATGGGATTGTGTTGGAACACTGTGATGGGACTGTGTGTGAACACTGTGATGGGACTGCGTTGGAACAGTGTGATGGGTCTGTGTTGGAACACTGTGATGGGACTGTGTCGGAACACTGTGATGGGACTGTGTCAGAACACTGTGATGCGACTGCGTCGGAACACTTTGATGGGACTGTGTTGGAACACTGTGATGGGACTGTGTCAGAACACTGTGATGCGACTGCGTCGGAACACTTTGATGGGACTGTGTTGGAATACTGTGATGGGACGGTGTTGGAACACTGTGATGGGACTGCGTCGGAACACTTTGATGGGACTGTGTTGGAACACTGTGATGGGACTGCGTTGGAACACTGTGATGGGACTGTGTTGGAACACTGTGATGGGACTCTGTTGGAACACTGTGATGGGACTGTGTCGGAACACTGTGATGGGACTGTGTTGGAACACTGTGATGGGACTGTGTTGGGACACTGTGATGGGACAGTGTTGGAACACTGTGATGGGACTGTGTTGGAACACTGTGATGGGGCTGTGTTGGAACACTGTGATGGGACAGTGTCGGAACACTGTGATGGGACAGTGTCGGAACACTGTGATGGGACTGTGTTGGAACACTGTGATGTGACTGTATTGGAACACTGTGATGGGACTGTGTGATGGAACACTGTGATGGGTCTGTGTTGGAACACTGTGATGGGACTGTGTCGGAACACTGTGATGGGACTGTGTCAGAACACTGTGATGGGACTGTGTCGGAACACTGTGATGGGACTGCGTCGGAACACTGTGATGGGACTGCGTCGGAACACTGTGATGCGACTGCGTCGGAACACTGTGATGCGACTGTGTGATGGAACACTGTGATGGGACTGTGTCGGAACACTGTGATGGGACTGTGTTGGAACGCTGTAATGGGACTGTGTCGGAACGCTGTGATGGGACTGTGTTGGAACACTGTGATTGGACTGTGTTGGAACACTGTGATGGGACTGCGTCAGAACACTGTGATGGGACTGTGTTGGAACACTGTGATGGGACTGTGTTGGAACACTGTGATGGGACTGTGTGATGGAACGCTGTGATGGGACTATGTGATGGAACATTGCGATGTGACTGTGTTGGAACACTGTGATGGGACTGCGTCGGAACACTGTGATGGGACTGTGTTGGAACACTGTGATTGGACTGTGTTGGAACACTGTGATGGGACTGTGTTGGAACACTGTGATGGGACTGCGTCAGAACACTGTGATGGGACTGTGTTGGAACAATGTGATGGGACTGTGTCGGAACACTGTGATGGGACTATGTGATGGAACACGGCGATGGGACTGTGTTGGAACACTGTGATGGGACTGTGTTGGAACACTGTGATGGGACTGCGTCGGAACACTGTGATGGGACTGTGTCGGAACACTGTGATGGGACTATGTGATGGAACACTGTGATGGGACTGTGTTGGAACACTGTGATGGGACAGTGTCGGAACACTGTGATGGGACTGTGTCGGAACACTGTGATGGGACTGTATTGGAACACTGTGATGGGACTGTGTGATGGAACACTGTGATGGGTCTGTGTTGGAACACTGTGATGGGACTGTGTCGGAACACTGTGATGGGACTGTGTCGGAACACTGTGATGGGACTGTGTTGGAGCACTGTGATGGGACAGTGTCGGAACACTGTGATGGGACAGTGTCGGAACACTGTGATGGGACTGTGTCGGAACACTGTGATGCGACTGCGTCGGAATACTGTGATGGGACTGTGTGATGGAACACTGTGATGGGACTGTGTTGGAACACTGTGATGGGACTGTGTTGGAACGCTGTAATGGGACTGTGTCGGAACGCTGTGAAGGGACTGTGTTGGAACACTGTGATGGGACTGTGTTGGAACACTGTGATGGGACTGCGTCAGAACACTGTGAAGGGACTGTGTTGGAACACTGTGATGGGACTGTGTTGGAACACTGTGATGGGACTGTGTGATGGAACACTGTGATGGGAATATGTGATGGAACACTGCGATGGGACTGTGTTGGAACACTGTGATGGGACTGCGTCGGAACACTGTGATGGGACTGTGTTGGAACACTGTGATGGGACTGTGTTGGAACACTGTGATGGGACTTTGTTGCAACACTGTGATGGGACTGTGTTGAAACAGTGTGATGGGACTGTGTTGGAACACTGTGATGGGACTGTGTTGGAACACTGTGATGGGACTTTGTTGCAACACTGTGATGGGACTGCGTCGGAACACTGCGATGGGACTGTGCTGGAATTCTGTGATGGGACTGTGTTGGAACACTGTGATGGGACTGTGTTGGAACACTGTGATGGGACTGTGATGGGACTGCGTCGGAACACTGCGATGGGATTGCGTCGGAACACTGTGATGGGACTGTGTTGGAACACTGTGATGGGACTGTGTTGGAACACTGTGATGCGACTGTGTCGGACCAGTGTAATGGGACTGTGTTGGAACACTGTGATGGGACAGTGTTGGAACACTGTGATGGGACAGTGATGGAACACTGTGATGGGACTGTGTTGGAACACTCTGATGGTACTGCGTTGGAACACTGTGATGGAACTGCTTCGGAATACTGTGATGGGACTGTGTGATGGAACACTGTGAGTGGACTGTGTTGGAACACTGTGATGGGACTGCGTCTGAATACTGCGATGGGACTGTGTCGGAACACTGTGATGGGACTGTGTTGAAACGCTGTGATGGGACTGTGTTGGAACACTGTGATGGGACTGCGTTGGAACACTGTGATGGGACTGTGTTGGAACACTGTGATGGGACTTTGTTGCAACACTGTGATGGGACTGCGTCGGAACGCTGTGATTGGACTGTGTTGGAACACTGTGATTGGACTGTGTTGGAACACTGTGATGGGACTGCGTTGGAACACTGTGATGGGACTGTGTTGGAACACTGTGATGGGACTTTGTTGCAACACTGTGATGGGACTGCGTCGGAACACTGCGATGGGACTGTGCTGGAATTCTGTGATGGGACTGTGTCGGAACACTGTGATGGGACTGTGCTGGAATTCTGTGATGGGACTGTGTCGGAACACTGTGATGGGACTGTGTCGGAACACTGTGATGGGACTGTGTTGGAACACTGTGATGGGACTGTGATGGGACTGCGTCGGAACACTGCGATGGGAATGCGTCGGAACACTGTGATGGGACTGTGTTGGAACACTGTGATGGGACTGTGTTGGAACACTGTGATGGGACTGTGATGGGACTGCGTCGGAACACTGCGATGGGAATGCGTCGGAACACTGTGATGGGACTGTGTTGGAACACTGTGATGGGACTGTGTTGGAACACTGTGATGGGACTGTGTAGCAACAGTGTAATGGGACTGTGTTGGAACACTGTGATGGGACTGTGTTGGAACACTGTGATGGGACTGTGCCGGAACACTGTGATGGGACTGTGTGATGGAACATTGTGATGGCACTGTGTCGGAACACTGTGATGGGACTAGGTGATGGAACACTGTGATGGGACTGTGTGATGGAACATTGTGATGGGACTGTGATGGAACACTGTGTTGGGACTGTGTTGGAACACTGTGATGGGACTGTGTGATGGAACACTGTGATGGGACTGTGTTGGAACACTGTGATGGGACTATGTTGGAACACTGTGATGGGACTTTGTTGCAACACTGTGATGGGACTGTGTTGAAACACTGTGATGGGACTGTGTTGGAACACTGTGATGGGACTGTGTTGGAACACTGTGATGGGACTTTGTTGCAACACTGTGATGGGACTGCGTCGGAACACTGCGATGGGACTGTGCTGGAATTCTGTGATGGGACTGTGTCGGAACACTGTGATGGGACTGTGTTGGAACACTGTGATGGGACTGCGTCGGAACACTGCGATGGGATTGCGTCGGAACACTGTGATGGGACAGTGTTGGAACACTGTGATGAGACTGTGTTGGAACACTGTGATGGGACTGTGTTGGAACACTGTGATGGGACTGTGTTGGAACACTGTGATGGGACAGTGTTGGAACACTGTGATGGGACTGTGTGGGAACACTGTGATGGGACTGTGTTGGAACACTCTGATGGGACTGCGTCTGAATACTGCGATGGGACTGTGTCGGAACACTGTGATGGGACTGTGTTGAAACGCTGTGATGGGACTGTGTTGGAACACTGTGATGGGACTGCGTTGGAACACTGTGATGGGACTGTGTTGGAACACTGTGATGGGACTTTGTTGCAACACTGTGATGGGACTGTGTTGGAACACTGTGATGGGACTGTGCTGGAATTCTGTGATGGGACTGTGTCAGAACACTGTGATGGGACTGTGTTGGAACACTGTGATGGGACTGTGTTGGAACCCTGTGATGGGACTGTGATGGGACTGCGTCGGAACACTGCGATGGGAATGCGTCGGAACACTGTGATGGGACTGTGTTGGAACACTGTGATGGGACTGTGTTGGAACACTGTGATGGGACTGTGATGGGACTGCATCGGAACACTGCGATGGGAATGCGTCGGAACACTGCGATGGGACTGTGTTGGAACACTGTGATGGGACTGTGTTGGAACACTGTGATGGGACTGTGTCGGAACACTGTGATGGGACTGTGTTGGAACACTCTGATAGGACTGCGTCGGAACACTGTGGTGGAACTGCGTCGGAATACACTGATGGGACTGTGTTGCAACACTGTGAGTGGACTGTGTTGGAACACTGTGATGGGAATGTATTGGAAAACTGTGTTGGGACAGCGTCGGAGCACTGTGATGGGACTGTGTCGGAACACTGTGAGGGGTCTGTGTTGGAACACTGTGATGGGACTGTTTCGGAACACTGTGATGGGACTGTGTTGGAACACTGTGATGGGACTGCGTCGGAACACTGTGATGGGACTGTGTTGGAACACTGTGATGGGACTGTGTCGGAACACTGTGATGGGACTGTGTTGGAACATTGTGATGGGAATGTATTGGAACACTGTGATGGGACTGTGTTGGTACACTGTGATGGGACTGCGTCGGAACACTGTGATGGGACTGTGTTGGAATACTGTGATGGGACTGCGTCGGAAGACTGTGATGGGACTGCGTCGGAACACTGTGATGGGACTGTGTTGGAACACTGTGATGGGACTGTGTGGGAACACTGTGATGGGACTGTGTCGGAACACTGTGATGGGACTGTGTTGGAACACTGTGATGGGACTGTGTCGGAACACTGTGATGGGACTGTGTGGGAACACTGTGATGGGACTGTGTGGGAACACTGTGATGGGACTGCGTCAGAACACTGTGATGGGACTGTGTTGGAACACTGTGATGGGACTGTGTCGGAACACTGTGATGGGACTATGTGATGGAACACGGCGATGGGACTGTGTTGGAACACTGTGATGGGACTGTGTTGGAACACTGTGATGGGACTGCGTCGGAACACTGTGATGGGACTGTGTCGGAACACTGTGATGGGACTGTGTCGGAACACTGTGATGGGACTATGTGATGGAACACGGCGATGGGACTGTGTTGGAACACTGTGATGGGACTGTGTTGGAACACTGTGATGGGACTGTGTTGGAACACTGTGAAGGGACTGTGTGATGGAACACTGATGGGACTTCATCGGAACACTGTGATGGGACTGTGTGATGGAACACTGTGATGGGACTGTGTTTGAACACTGTGATGGGACTGTGTTGGAACACTGTGATGGGACTGTGTCGGAACACTGTGATGGGACTGTGTTGGAACACTGTGATGGGACAGTGTTGGAACACTGTGAAGGGACTGTGTTGGAACTCTGTGATGGGGCTGTGTTGGAACACTGTGATGGGACATTGTCGGAACACTGTGATGGGACAGTGTCGGAACACTGTGATGGGACTGTGTCAGAACACTGTGATGGGACTGTGTTGGAACACTGTGATGGGACTGTGTCAGAACAGTGTGATGGGACTGTATTGGAACACTGTGATGGGACTGTGTGATGGAACACTGTGATGGGTCTGTGTTGGAACACTGTGATGGGACTGTGTCGGAACACTGTGATGGGACTGTGTCGGAACACTGTGATGGGACAGTGTCGGAACACTGTGATGGGACTGTGTCGGAACAATGTGATGGGATTGTGTTGGAACACTGTGATGGGACTGTGTTTGAACACTGTGATGGGACTGCGTTGGAACACTGTGATGGGTCTGTGTTGGGACGCTGTGATGGGACTGTGTTGGAACACTGTGATGGGACTGTGTGGGAACACTGTGATGGGACTGTGTCGGAACACTGTGATGGGACTGTGTCGGAACACTGTGATGGGACAGTGTCGGAACACAGTGATGGGACAGTGTCGGAACAGTGTGATGGGACTGTGTCGGAACACTGTGATGGGACTGTGTTGGAACACTGATGGGACTGTGTTGGAACACTGTGATGGGACAGTGTTGGAACACTGTGATGGGACTGTGTTGGAACACTGTGATGGGGCTGTGTTGGAACACTGTGATGGGACAGTGTCGGAACACTGTGATGGGACAGTGTCGGAACACTGTGATGGGACAGTGTCGGAACACTGTGATGGGACTGTATTGGAACACTGTGATGGGACTGTGTGATGGAACACTGTGATGGGTCTGTGTTGGAACACTGTGATGGGACTGTGTCGGAACACTGTGATGGGACTGTGTCGGAACACTCTGATGCGACTGCGTCGGAACACTGTGATGCGACTGTGTGATGGAACACTGTGATGGGACTGTGTCAGAACACTGTGATGGGACTGTGTCGGAACACTGTGATGCGACTGCGTCGGAACACTGTGATGCGACTGTGTGATGGAACACTGTGATGGGACTGTGTCGGAACACTGTGATGGGACTGTGTTGGAACGCTGTAATGGGACTGTGTCGGAACGCTGTGATGGGACTGTGTTGGAACACTGTGATTGGACTGTGTTGGAACACTGTGATGGGACTGCGTCAGAACACTGTGATGGGACTGTGTTGGAACACTGTGATGGGACTGTGTTGGAACACTGTGATGGGACTGTGTGATGGAACGCTGTGATGGGACTATGTGATGGAACATTGCGATGTGACTGTGTTGGAACACTGTGATGGGACTGCGTCGGAACACTGTGATGGGACTGTGTTGGAACACTGTGATTGGACTGTGTTGGAACACTGTGATGGGACTGTGTTGGAACACTGTGATGGGACTGCGTCAGAACACTGTGATGGGACTGTGTTGGAACAATGTGATGGGACTGTGTCGGAACACTGTGATGGGACTATGTGATGGAACACGGCGATGGGACTGTGTTGGAACACTGTGATGGGACTGTGTTGGAACACTGTGATGGGACTGCGTCGGAACACTGTGATGGGACTGTGTCGGAACACTGTGATGGGACTATGTGATGGAACACTGTGATGGGACTGTGTTGGAACACTGTGATGGGACTGTGTCGGAACACAGTGATGGGACAGTGTCGGAACACAGTGATGGGACAGTGTCGGAACACTGTGATGGGACTGTGTCGGAACACTGTGATGGGACTGTGTTGGAACACTGTGATGGGACAGTGTTGGAAAACTGTGATGGGACTGTGTTGGAACACTGTGATGGGGCTCTGTTGAAACACTTTGATGGGACAGTGTCGGAACACTGTGATGGGACAGTGTCGGAACACTGTGATGGGACTGTGTCGGAACACTGTGATGGGACTGTATTGGAACACTGTGATGGGACTGTGTGATGGAACACTGTGATGGGTCTGTGTTGGAACACTGTGAAGGGACTGTGTCGGAACACTGTGATGGGACTGTGTCGGAACACTGTGATGGGACTGTGTTGGAACACTGTGATGGGACAGTGTCGGAACACTGTGATGGGACTGTGTCGGAACACTGTGATGCGACTGCGTCGGAATACTGTGATGGGACTGTGTGATGGAACACTGTGATGGGACTGTGTCGGAACACTGTGATGGGACTGTGTTGGAACGCTGTAATGGGACTGTGTCGGAACGCTGTGAAGGGACTGTGTTGGAACACTGTGATGGGACTATGTTGGAACACTGTGATGGGACTGCGTCAGAACACTGTGAAGGGACTGTGTTGGAACACTATGATGGGACTGTGTTGGAACACTGTGATGGGACTGTGTGATGGAACACTGTGATGGGAATATGTGATGGAACACTGCGATGGGACTGTGTTGGAACACTGTGATGGGACTGCGTCGGAACACTGTGATGGGACTGTGTTGGAACACTGTGATGGGACTGTGTTGGAACACTGTGATGGGACTGTGTGGGAACACTGTGATGGGACTGCGTCAGAACACTGTGATGGGACTGTGTTGGAACACTGTGATGGGACTGTGTCGGAAAACTGTGATGGGACTATGTGATGGAACACGGCGATGGGACTGTGTTGGAACACTGTGATGGGACTGTGTTGGAACACTGTGATGGGACTGCGTCGGAACACTGTGATGGGACTGTGTCGGAACACTGTGATGGGACTGTGTCGGAACACTGTGATGGGACTGTGTGATGAAACACTGATGGGACTTCATCGGAACACTGTGATGGGACAATGTGATGGAAAACTGTGATGGGACTGTGTTTGAACACTGTGATGGGACTGTGTTGGAACACTGTGATGGGACTGTGTCGGAACACTGTGATGCGACT
The DNA here is from genome assembly GCF_047496795.1 of Chiloscyllium punctatum. Classification (NCBI taxonomy): domain Eukaryota; kingdom Metazoa; phylum Chordata; class Chondrichthyes; order Orectolobiformes; family Hemiscylliidae; genus Chiloscyllium; species Chiloscyllium punctatum. Next base: position 49,669,411 of record NC_092772.1, read on the forward strand.
GTGTTGGAACACTGTGATAGGACTGTGTGATGGAACACTGTGATGGGACTGTGTTGGAACACTGTGATGGGACTGTGTCGGAACACAGTGATGGGACAGTGTCGGAACACAGTGATGGGACAGTGTCGGAACACTGTGATGGGACTGTGTCGGAACACTGTGATGGGACTGTGTTGGAACACTGTGATGGGACAGTGTTGGAAAACTGTGATGGGACTGTGTTGGAACACTGTGATGGGGCTCTGTTGAAACACTTTGATGGGACAGTGTCGGAACACTGTGATGGGACAGTGTCGGAACACTGTGATGGGACTGTGTCGGAACACTGTGATGGGACTGTATTGGAACACTGTGATGGGACTGTGTGATGGAACACTGTGATGGGTCTGTGTTGGAACACTGTGAAGGGACTGTGTCGGAACACTGTGATGGGACTGTGTCGGAACACTGTGATGGGACTGTGTTGGAACACTGTGATGGGACAGTGTCGGAACACTGTGATGGGACTGTGTCGGAACACTGTGATGCGACTGCGTCGGAATACTGTGATGGGACTGTGTGATGGAACACTGTGATGGGACTGTGTCGGAACACTGTGATGGGACTGTGTTGGAACGCTGTAATGGGACTGTGTCGGAACGCTGTGAAGGGACTGTGTTGGAACACTGTGATGGGACTATGTTGGAACACTGTGATGGGACTGCGTCAGAACACTGTGAAGGGACTGTGTTGGAACACTATGATGGGACTGTGTTGGAACACTGTGATGGGACTGTGTGATGGAACACTGTGATGGGAATATGTGATGGAACACTGCGATGGGACTGTGTTGGAACACTGTGATGGGACTGCGTCGGAACACTGTGATGGGACTGTGTTGGAACACTGTGATGGGACTGTGTTGGAACACTGTGATGGGACTGTGTGGGAACACTGTGATGGGACTGCGTCAGAACACTGTGATGGGACTGTGTTGGAACACTGTGATGGGACTGTGTCGGAAAACTGTGATGGGACTATGTGATGGAACACGGCGATGGGACTGTGTTGGAACACTGTGATGGGACTGTGTTGGAACACTGTGATGGGACTGCGTCGGAACACTGTGATGGGACTGTGTCGGAACACTGTGATGGGACTGTGTCGGAACACTGTGATGGGACTGTGTGATGAAACACTGATGGGACTTCATCGGAACACTGTGATGGGACAATGTGATGGAAAACTGTGATGGGACTGTGTTTGAACACTGTGATGGGACTGTGTTGGAACACTGTGATGGGACTGTGTCGGAACACTGTGATGCGACTGTGTTGGAACACTGTGATGGGACTGTGTGATGGAACACTGTGATGGGACTGTGATGGAACACTGTGATGGGACTGTGTTGGAACACTGTGATGGGACAGTGTCGGAACACTGTGATGGGACAGTGTCGGAACACTGTGATGGGACTGTGTTGGAACACTGTGATGGGACTGAGTTGGAACACTGTGATGGGACTGCGTCAGAACACCGTGATGGGACAGTGTTGGAACACTGTGATGCGACTGCGTCGGAACACTGTTATGGGACTGTGTTGGAACACTATGATGGGACTGTGTTGGAACACTGTGATGGGACTGCGTCGGAACACTGTGATGGGACTGTGTCGGAACACTGTGATGGGACTGTGTGATGGAACACTGTGATGTGACTGTGTCGGAACACTGTGATAGGACTGTGTCGGAACGCTGTGATGGGACTATGTGATGGAACACTGCGATGGGAGTGTGTTGGAACACTGTGATGGGACTGTGTTGGAACACTGTGATGGGACTGTGTGATGGAACACTGTGATGGGACTGTGTTGGAACACTGTGATGGGACTGTGTTGGAACGCTGTGATGGGACTGTGTGATGCAACACTGTGATTGGACTCTGTGATGGAACACTGTGATGGGACTGTGATGGAACACTGTGATGGGACTGTGTTGGAACGCTGTGATGGGACTGTGTGATGGAACACTGTGATGGGACTGCGTTGGAACACTGTGATGGAACTGTGTTGGAACACTGTGATGGGACTGTGTTGGAACACTGTGATGGGACTGCGTTGGAACACTGTGATGGGACTGCGTTGGAACACTGCGATGGGACTGTGTCGGAACACTGTGATGGGACTGTGTTGGAACACTGTGATGGGACTGTGTGGGAACACTGTGATGGGACTGTGTCGGAACAGTGTGATGGGACTGTGTCGGAACAGTGTGATGGGACTGTGTGGGAACACTGTGATGGGACTGCGTCGGAACACTGTGATGGGACTGTGTCGGAACACTGTGATGGGACTGTGTCGGAACACTGTGATGGGACTGTGTTGGAACACTGTGATGGGACTGTGTTTGAACACTGTGATGGGACTGCGTTGGTACACTGTGATGGGACTGTGTTGGAACACTGTGATGGGACTGTGTTGGAACCCTGTGATGGGACTGCGTCGGAACAGTGTGATAGGACTGTGTTGGAACACTGTGTTTGGACTGTGTCGGAACACTGTGATGGGACTGCGTCGGAACACTTTGATGGGACTGTGTCGGAACAATGTGATGGGACTGTGTCGGAACAATGTGATGGGACTGTGATGGAACACTTTGATGGGACTGTGTTGGAACACTGTGATGGGACTGCGTTGGAACACTGTGTTGGGACTGCGTCGGAACACTTTGATGGGATTGTGTGGGAACACTGTGATGGGACTGTGTTAGAACACTGTGATGGGACTGTGTCGGAACAATGTGATGGGACTGTGTCGGAACACTTTGATGGGACTGTGTTTGAACACTGTGATGGGACTGCGTCGGAACACTTTGATGGGACTGCGTCGGAACACTTTGATGGGACTGTGTTGGAACACTGTGATGGGACTGCGTTGGAACACTGCGATGGGACTGTCCTGGAATTTTGTGATGGGACTGTGTCGGAATACTGTGATGGGACTGTGATGGAACACTGTGATGGGACTGTGTTGGAACACTGTGATGGGACTGTGTTGGAACACTGTGATGGGACTGTGACGGGACTGCGTCGGAACACTGCGATGGGAATGCGTCGGAACACTGTGATTGGACTGTGCTGGAACACTGTGATGGGACTGTGTTGGAACACTGTGATGGGACTGTGTCGGAACGCTGTGATGGGACTGTGTTGGAACACTGTGATGGGACTGTGTTGGAACACTGTGATGGGACTGTGTGGGAACACTGTGATGGGACTGTGTCGGAACAGTGTGATGGGACTGTGTTGGAACACTGTGATGGGACTGTGTCGGAACACTGTGATGGGACTGTGTGGGAACACGGTGATGGGACTGTGTCGAAACACTGTGATGGGACTGTGTCGGAACAATGTGATGGGACTGTGATGGAACACTTTGATGGGACTGTGTTGGAACACTGTGATGGGACTGCGTTGGAACACTGTGTTGGGACTGCGTCGGAACACTTTGATGGGACTGTGTTTGAACACTGTGATGGGACTGCGTTGGAACACTGTGATGGGACTGTGTGGGAACACTGTGATGGGACTGTGTTAGAACACTGTGATGGGACTGTGTCGGAACAATGTGATGGGACTGTTTCGGAACACTGTGATGGGACTGTGTTTGAACACTGTGATGGGACTGCGTCGGAACACTTTGATGGGACTGCGTCGGAACACTTTGATGGGACTGTGTTGGAACACTGTGATGGGACTGCGTTGGAACACTGCGATGGGACTGTCCTGGAATTTTGTGATGGGACTGTGTCGGAATACTGTGATGGGACTGTGATGGAACACTGTGATGGGACTGTGTTGGAACACTGTGATGGGACTGTGTTGGAACACTGTGATGGGACTGTGATGGGACTGCGTCGGAACACTGCGATGGGAATGCGTCGGAACACTGTGATTGGACTGTGCTGGAACACTGTGATGGGACTGTGTTGGAACACTGTGATGGGACTGTGTCGGAACACTGTGATGGGACTGTGTTGGAACACTGTGATGGGACTGTGTTGGAACACTGTGATGGGACTGTGTGGGAACACTGTGATGGGACTGTGTCGGAACAGTGTGATGGGACTGTGTTGGAACACTGTGATGGGACTGTGTCGGAACACTGTGATGGGACTGTGTGGGAACACTGTGATGGGACTGTGTCGAAACACTGTGATGGGACTGCGTCGGAACACTTTGATGGGACTGTGTTGGAACACTGTGATGGGACTGTATTGGAACACTGTGATGGGACTGTGTTTGAACACTGTGATGGGACTGCGTCGGAACACTGCGATGGGAATGCGTCGGAACACTGTGATGGGACTGTGCTGGAACACTGTGATGGGACTGTGTTGGAACACTGTGATGGGACTGTGTCGGAACACTGTGATGGGACTGTGTTGGAACACTGTGATGGGACTGTGTTGGATCACTGTGATGGGACTGTGTGGGAACACTGTGATGGGACTGTGTCAGAACACTGTGATGGGACTGTGTCGGAACACTGTGATGGGACTGAGTGATGGAACACTGTGATGTGACTGTGTCGGAACACTGTGATGGGACTATGTGATGGAACACTGCGATGGGAGTGTGTCGGAACAGTGTGATGGGACTGTGTCGGAACAGTGTGATGGGACTGTGTCGGAACACTGTGATGGGACTGCGTCGGAACACTGTGATGGGACTGTGTCGGAACACTGTGATGGGACTGTGTCGGAACAATGTAATGGGACTGTGTTCGAACACTGTGATGGGACTGTGTTTGAACACTGTGATGGGACTGCGATGGAACACTGTGATGGGACTGTGTCGGAACAGTGTGATGGGACTGTGTCGGAACAGTGTGCTGGGACTGTGTCGGAACACTGTGATGGGACTGCGTCGGAACACTGTGATGGGACTGTGTCGAAACACTGTGATGGGACTGTGTCGGAACAATGTGATGGGACTGTGTTGGAACACTGTGATGGGACTGTGTTTGAACACTGTGATGGGACTGCGTTGGAACACTGTGATGGGACTGTGTTGGAACACTGTGATGGGACTGTGTTGGAACCCTGTGATGGGACTGCGTCAGAACACTGTGATAGGACTGTGTTGGAACACTGTGTTTGGACTGTGTCGGAACACTGTGATGGGACTGCGTCGGAACACTTTGATGGGACTGTTCGGAACAATGTGATGGGACTGTGTCGGAACAATGTGATGGGACTGTGATGGAACACTTTGATGGGACTGTGTTGGAACACTGTGATGGGACTGCATTGGAACACTGTGATGGGACTGCGTCGGAACACTTTGATGGGACTGTGTTTGAACACTGTGATGGGACTGCGTTGGAACACTGTGATGGGACTGTGTGGGAACACTGTGATGGGACTGTGTTAGAACACTGTGATGGGACTGTGTCGGAACAATGTGATGGGACTGTGTTGGAACACTGTGATGGGACTGTGTTTGAACACTGTGATGGGACTGCGTCGGAACACGTTGATGGGACTGCGTCGGAACACTTTGATGGGACTGTGTTGGAACACTGTGATGGGACTGCGTTGGAACACTGCGATGGGACTGTCCTGGAATTTTGTGATGGGACTGTGTCGGAACACTGTGATGGGACTGTGATGGAACACTGTGATGGGACTGTGTTGGAACACTGTGATGGGACTGTGTTGGAACACTGTGATGGGACTGTGATGGGACTGCGTCGGAACACTGCGATGGGAATGCGTCGGAACACTGTGATTGGACTGTGCTGGAACACTGTGATGGGACTGTGTTGGAACACTGTGATGGGACTGTGTCGGAACACTGTGATGGGACTGTGTTGGAACACTGTGATGGGACTGTGTTGGAACACTGTGATGGGACTCTGTGGGAACACTGTGATGGGACTGTGTCGGAACACTGTGATGGGACTGTGTTGGAACACTGTGATGGGACTGTGTCGGAACACTGTGATGGGACTGTGTGGGAACACTGTGATGGGACTGTGTCGGAACACTGTGATGGGACTGCGTCGGAACACTTTGATGGGACTGTGTTGGGACACTGTGATGGGACTGTATTGGAACACTGTGATGGGACTGTGTTTGAACACTGTGATGGGACTGCGTCGGAACACTGCGATGGGAATGCGTCGGAACACTGTGATGGGACTGTGCTGGAACACTGTGATGGGACTGTGTTGGAACACTGTGATGGGACTGTGTCGGAACACTGTGATGGGACTGTGTTGGAACACTGTGATGGGACTGTGTTGGATCACTGTGATGGGACTGTGTGGGAACACTGTGATGGGACTGTGTCAGAACACTGTGATGGGACTGTGTCGGAACACTGTGATGGGACTGAGTGATGGAACATTGTGATGTGACTGTGTCGGAACACTGTGATGGGACTATGTGATGGAACACTGCGATGGGAGTGTGTTGGAACACTGTGATGGGACTGTGTTGGAACACTGTGATGGGACTGTGTGATGGAACACTGTGATGGGACTGTGTTGGAACACTGTGATGGGACTGTGTTGGAACGCTGTGATGGGACTGTGTGATGCAACGCTGTGATTGGACTGTGTGATGGAACACTGTGATGGGACAGTGATGGAACACTGTGATGGGACTGTGTTGGAATGCTGTGATGGGACTGTGTCGGAACACTGTGATGGGACTGTGTCGGAACACTGTGATGGGACTGAGTGATGGAACACTGTGATGTGACTGTGTCGGAACACTGTGATAGGACTGTGTCGGAACACTGTGATGGGACTATGTGATGGAACACTGCGATGGGAGTGTGTTGGAACACTGTGATGGGACTGTGTTGGAACACTGTGATGGGACTGTGTGATGGAACACTGTGATGGGACTGTGTTGGAACACTGTGATGGGACTGTGTGATGCAACACTGTGATTGGACTGTGTGATGGAACACTGTGATGGGACAGTGATGGAACACTGTGATGGGACTGTGTTGGAACACTGTGATGGGACTGTGTTGGAACGCTGTGATGGGACTGTGTGATGCAACACTGTGATTGGACTGTGTGATGGAACACTGTGATGGGACAGTGATGGAACACTGTGATGGGACTGTGTTGGAACGCTGTGATGGGACTGTGTGATGGAAGACAGTGATGGGACTGTGTTGGAACACTGTGATGGGACTGTGTCGGAACAATGTGATGGGACTGTGTTGGAACACTGTGATGGGACTGTGTTGGAACACTGTGATGGGACTGTGTGATGGACCACTGTGATGGGGCTGTGTTGGAACACTGTGATGGGACTGTGTGATGGAACACTGTGATGGGACTGTGTCGGAACACTGTGATGGGACTGTGTTGGAACAATGTGATGCGACTGCGTCGGAACACTTTGATGGGACTGTGTGATGGAACACTGTGATGGGACTGTGTTGTAACACTGTGATGGGTCTGTGTTGTAACACTGTGATGGGACTGTGTTGGAACACTGTGATGGGACTGTGTTGTAACACTGTGATGGGACTGTGTTGGAACACTGTGATGGGACTGTTTGGAACACTGTGATGGGACTGTGTTGGAACACTGTGATGGGACTGTGTGATGGAACACTGTGATGGGATTGTGTTGGAATACTGTGATGGGACTGTGTTGGAACACTGTGATGGGACTGTGTCAGAACACTGTGATGCGACTGCGTCGGAACACTTTGATGGGACTGTGTTGGAATACTGTGATGGGACCGTGTTGGAACACTGTGATGGGACTGCGTCGGAACACTTTGATGGGACTGTGTTGGAACACTGTGATGGGACTGCGTTGGAACACTGTGATGGGACTGTGTTGGAACACTGTGATGGGACTCTGTTGGAACACTGTGATGGGACTGTGTTGCAACACTGTGATGGGACTGCGTTGGAACACTGCGATGGGACTGTGCTGGAATTCTGTGCTGGGACTGTGTCGGAACACTGTGATGGGACTGTGTTGTAACACTGTGATGGGACTGTGTTGTAACACTGTGATGGGACTGTGTTGGAACACTGTGATGGGACTGTGTTGTAACACTGTGATGGGACTGTGTTGGAACACTGTGATGGGACTGTGCTGGAACACTGTGATGGGAATGTGTTGGAACACTGTGATGGGACTGTGTGATGGAACACTGTGATGGGATTGTGTTGGAATACTGTGATGGGACTGTGTGATGGAACACTGTGATGGGACTGTGTCAGAACACTGTGATGCGACTGCGTCGGAACACTTTGATGGGACTGTGTTGGAACACTGTGATGGGACTGTGTCAGAACACTGTGATGCGACTGCGTCGGAACACTTTGATGGGACTGTGTTGGAATACTGTGATGGGACCGTGTTGGAACACTGTGATGGGACTGCGTCGGAACACTTTGATGGGACTGTGTTGGAACACTGTGATGGGACTGCGTTGGAACACTGTGATGGAACAGTGTTCGAACACTGTGATGGGACTCTGTTGGAACACTGTGATGGGAATGTGTTGCAACACTGTGATGGGACTGCGTTGGAACACTGCGATGGGACTGTGCTGGAATTCTGTGCTGGGACTGTGTCGGAACACTGTGATGGGACTGTGTTGGAACAGTGTGATGGGACTGCGTCGGAACACTGCGATGGGAATGCGTCGGAACACTGTGATGGGACTGTGTTGGAACACTGTGATGGGACTGTGTTGGAACACTGTGATGGGACTGCGTTGGAGCACTGTGATGGGACTGTGTTGGGACTGCGTCGGAACACTGTGATGGGACTGTGTTGGAACACTGTGATGGGACAGTGTTGGAACAGTGTAATGGGATTGTGTTGGAACACTGTGATGGGACTGTGTTGGAACACTGTGATGGGACAGTGTCGGAACAGTGTAATGGGACTGTGTTGGAACACTGTGATGGGACTGTGTTGGAACACTGTGATGGGACTGTGAGGGAACACTGTGATGGGACTGTGTCGGAACACTGTGATGGGACTGCGTTGGAACACTGTGATGGAACTGTGTTGGATTACTGTGATGGGACTGTGTTGGAACACTGTGATGGGACTGCGTTGGAACACTGTGATGGGACTGCGTCGGAACACTGTGATGGGACTGTGTCGGAACACTGTGATGGGACTGTGTTGGAACACTGTGATGGGACTGTGTGGGAACAGTGTGATGGGACTGTGTTGGAACACTGTGATGGGACTGCGTCGGAACACTGTGATGGGACTGTGTTGGAACACTGTGATGGGACTGCGTTGGAACACTGTGATGGGACTGCGTCGGAACACACTGATGGGACTGTGTTTGAACACTGTGATGGGACTGCGTTGGAACACTGTGATGGGACTGTGTTGGAACACTGTGATGGGACTGTGTTGGAACACTGTGATGGGACTGTGTCGGAACAATGTGATGGGACTGTGTTGGAACACTGTGATGGGACTGTGTTTGAACACTGTGATGGGACTGCGTCGGAACACTTTGATGGGACTGCGTCGGAACACTGTGATGAGACTGTGTTTGAACACTGTGATGGGACTGCGTTGGAACACTGTGATGGGACTGTGTTGGAACACTGTGATGGGACTGTGTTGGAACACTGTGATGGGACTCTGTTGGAACACTGTGATGGGAATGTGTTGCAACACTGTGATGGGACTGCGTTGGAACACTGCGATGGGACTGTGTTTGAACACTGTGATGGGACTGCGTTGGAACACTGTGATGGGACTGTGTTGGAACACTGTGATGGGACTGTGTTGGAACACTGTGATGGGACTGTGTCGGAACACTGTGATGGGACTGCGTCGGAACACTTTGATGGGACTGTGTTGGAACACTGTGATGGGACTGCGTTGGAACACTGCGATGGGACTGTGCTGCAATTTTGTGATGGGACTGTGTCGGAACACTGTGATGGGACTGTGTTGGAACACTGTGATGGGACTGTGTTGGAACACTGTGATGGGACTGTGTTGGAGCACTGTGATGGGACTGTGATGGGACTGCGTCGGAACACTGTGATGGGATTGTGTTGGAACACTGTGATGGGACTGTGTTGGAACACTGTGATGGGACAGTGTCGGAACAGTGTAATGGGACTGTGTTGGAACACTGTGATGGGACTGTGTGGGAACACTGTGATGGGACTGTGTGGGAACACTGTGATGGGACTGTGTCGGAACACTGTGATGGGACTGCGTTGGAACACTGTGATGGAACTGTGTTGGAACACTGTGATGGGACTGCGTTGGAACACTGTGATGGGACTGCGTCAGAACACTGTGATGGGACTGCGTCGGAACACTGTGATGGGACTGTGTCGGAACACTGTGATGGGACTGTGTGGGAACAGTGTGATGGGACTGTGTTGGAACACTGTGATGGGACTGCGTCGGAACATTGTGATGGGACTGTGTTGGAACACTGTGATGGGACTGCGTTGGAACACTGTGATGGGACTGCGTCGGAACACTTTGATGGGACTGTGTTTGAACACTGTGATGGGACTGCGTTGGAACACTGTGATGGGACTGTGTTGGAACACTGTGAAGGGACTGTGTTGGAACACTGTGATGGGACTGTGTCGGAACAATGTGATGGGACTGTGTTGGAACACTGTGATGGGTCTGTGTTGGAACACTGTGATGGGACTGTGTTGTAACACTGTGATGGGACTGTGTTGGAACACTGTGATGGGGCTGTGTTGGAACACTGTGATGGGACTGTGAGGGAACACTGTGATGGGACTGTGTCGGAACACTGTGATGGGACTGTGTTGGAATACTGTGATGGGACCGTGTTGGAACACTGTGATGGGACTGCGTCGGAACACTTTGATGGGACTGTGTTGGAACACTGTGATGGGACTGCGTTGGAACACTGTGATGGAACAGTGTTCGAACACTGTGATGGGACTCTGTTGGAACACTGTGATGGGAATGTGTTGCAACACTGTGATGGGACTGCGTTGGAACACTGCGATGGGACTGTGCTGGAATTCTGTGCTGGGACTGTGTCGGAACACTGTGATGGGACTGTGTTGGAACAGTGTGATGGGACTGCGTCGGAACACTGCGATGGGAATGCGTCGGAACACTGTGATGGGACTGTGTTGGAACACTGTGATGGGACTGTGTTGGAACACTGTGATGGGACTGCGTTGGAGCACTGTGATGGGACTGTGATGGGACTGCGTCGGAACACTGTGATGGGACTGTGTTGGAACACTGTGATGGGACAGTGTTGGAACAGTGTAATGGGATTGTGTTGGAACACTGTGATGGGACTGTGTTGGAACACTGTGATGGGACAGTGTCGGAACAGTGTAATGGGACTGTGTTGGAACACTGTGATGGGACTGTGTTGGAACACTGTGATGGGACTGTGAGGGAACACTGTGATGGGACTGTGTCGGAACACTGTGATGGGACTGCGTTGGAACACTGTGATGGAACTGTGTTGGATTACTGTGATGGGACTGTGTTGGAACACTGTGATGGGACTGCGTTGGAACACTGTGATGGGACTGCGTCGGAACACTGTGATGGGACTGTGTCAGAACACTGTGATGGGACTGTGTTGGAACACTGTGATGGGACTGTGTGGGAACAGTGTGATGGGACTGTGTTGGAACACTGTGATGGGACTGCGTCGGAACACTGTGATGGGACTGTGTTGGAACACTGTGATGGGACTGCGTTGGAACACTGTGATGGGACTGCGTCGGAACACACTGATGGGACTGTGTTTGAACACTGTGATGGGACTGCGTTGGAACACTGTGATGGGACTGTGTTGGAACACTGTGATGGGACTGTGTTGGAACACTGTGATGGGACTGTGTCGGAACAATGTGATGGGACTGTGTTGGAACACTGTGATGGGACTGTGTTTGAACACTGTGATGGGACTGCGTCGGAACACTTTGATGGGACTGCGTCGGAACACTGTGATGAGACTGTGTTTGAACACTGTGATGGGACTGCGTTGGAACACTGTGATGGGACTGTGTTGGAACACTGTGATGGGACTGTGTTGGAACACTGTGATGGGACTCTGTTGGAACACTGTGATGGGAATGTGTTGCAACACTGTGATGGGACTGCGTTGGAACACTGCGATGGGACTGTGTTTGAACACTGTGATGGGACTGCGTTGGAACACTGTGATGGGACTGTGTTGGAACACTGTGATGGGACTGTGTTGGAACACTGTGATGGGACTGTGTCGGAACACTGTGATGGGACTGCGTCGGAACACTTTGATGGGACTGTGTTGGAACACTGTGATGGGACTGCGTTGGAACACTGCGATGGGACTGTGCTGCAATTTTGTGATGGGACTGTGTCGGAACACTGTGATGGGACTGTGTTGGAACACTGTGATGGGACTGTGTTGGAACACTGTGATGGGACTGTGTTGGAGCACTGTGATGGGACTGTGATGGGACTGCGTCGGAACACTGTGATGGGATTGTGTTGGAACACTGTGATGGGACTGTGTTGGAACACTGTGATGGGACAGTGTCGGAACAGTGTAATGGGACTGTGTTGGAACACTGTGATGGGACTGTGTGGGAACACTGTGATGGGACTGTGTGGGAACACTGTGATGGGACTGTGTCGGAACACTGTGATGGGACTGCGTTGGAACACTGTGATGGAACTGTGTTGGAACACTGTGATGGGACTGCGTTGGAACACTGTGATGGGACTGCGTCAGAACACTGTGATGGGACTGCGTCGGAACACTGTGATGGGACTGTGTCGGAACACTGTGATGGGACTGTGTGGGAACAGTGTGATGGGACTGTGTTGGAACACTGTGATGGGACTGCGTCGGAACATTGTGATGGGACTGTGTTGGAACAATGTGATGGGACTGCGTTGGAACACTGTGATGGGACTGCGTCGGAACACTTTGATGGGACTGTGTTTGAACACTGTGATGGGACTGCGTTGGAACACTGTGATGGGACTGTGTTGGAACACTGTGAAGGGACTGTGTTGGAACACTGTGATGGGACTGTGTCGGAACAATGTGATGGGACTGTGTTGGAACACTGTGATGGGTCTGTGTTGGAACACTGTGATGGGACTGTGTTGTAACACTGTGATGGGACTGTGTTGGAACACTGTGATGGGGCTGTGTTGGAACACTGTGATGGGACTGTGAGGGAACACTGTGATGGGACTGTGTCGGAACACTGTGATGGGACTGCGTTGGAACACTGTGATGGAACTGTGTTGGATTACTGTGATGGGACTGTGTTGGAACACTGTGATGGGACTGCGTTGGAACACTGTGATGGGACTGCGTCGGAACACTGTTATGGGACTGTGTCGGAACACTGTGATGGGACTGTGTTGGAACACTGTGATGGGACTGTGTGGGAACAGTGTGATGGGACTGTGTTGGAACACTGTGATGGTACTGTGTGATGGAACACTGTGATGGGATAGTGTTGAAATACTCTGATGGGACTGTGTGATGGAACACTGTGATGGGACTGTGTTGGAACACTGTGATGGGACAGTGTCGGAACAGTGTAATGGGACTGTGTTGGAACACTGTGATGGGACTGTGTCGGAACGCTGTGATGGGACTGTGTTGGAACACTGTGATGGGACTGTGTTGGAACACTGTGATGGGACTGTGTGGGAACACTGTGATGGGACTGTGTCGGAACAGTGTGATGGGACTGTGTTGGAACACTGTGATGGGACTGTGTCGGAACACTGTGATGGGACTGTGTGGGAACACGGTGATGGGACTGTGTCGAAACACTGTGATGGGACTGTGTCGGAACAATGTGATGGGACTGTGATGGAACACTTTGATGGGACTGTGTTGGAACACTGTGATGGGACTGCGTTGGAACACTGTGTTGGGACTGCGTCGGAACACTTTGATGGGACTGTGTTTGAACACTGTGATGGGACTGCGTTGGAACACTGTGATGGGACTGTGTGGGAACACTGTGATGGGACTGTGTTAGAACACTGTGATGGGACTGTGTCGGAACAATGTGATGGGACTGTTTCGGAACACTGTGATGGGACTGTGTTTGAACACTGTGATGGGACTGCGTCGGAACACTTTGATGGGACTGCGTCGGAACACTTTGATGGGACTGTGTTGGAACACTGTGATGGGACTGCGTTGGAACACTGCGATGGGACTGTCCTGGAATTTTGTGATGGGACTGTGTCGGAATACTGTGATGGGACTGTGATGGAACACTGTGATGGGACTGTGTTGGAACACTGTGATGGGACTGTGTTGGAACACTGTGATGGGACTGTGATGGGACTGCGTCGGAACACTGCGATGGGAATGCGTCGGAACACTGTGATTGGACTGTGCTGGAACACTGTGATGGGACTGTGTTGGAACACTGTGATGGGACTGTGTCGGAACACTGTGATGGGACTGTGTTGGAACACTGTGATGGGACTGTGTTGGAACACTGTGATGGGACTGTGTGGGAACACTGTGATGGGACTGTGTCGGAACAGTGTGATGGGACTGTGTTGGAACACTGTGATGGGACTGTGTCGGAACACTGTGATGGGACTGTGTGGGAACACTGTGATGGGACTGTGTCGAAACACTGTGATGGGACTGCGTCGGAACACTTTGATGGGACTGTGTTGGAACACTGTGATGGGACTGTATTGGAACACTGTGATGGGACTGTGTTTGAACACTGTGATGGGACTGCGTCGGAACACTGCGATGGGAATGCGTCGGAACACTGTGATGGGACTGTGCTGGAACACTGTGATGGGACTGTGTTGAACACTGTGATGGGACTGTGTCGGAACACTGTGATGGGACTGTGTTGGAACACTGTGATGGGACTGTGTTGGATCACTGTGATGGGACTGTGTGGGAACACTGTGATGGGACTGTGTCAGAACACTGTGATGGGACTGTGTCGGAACACTGTGATGGGACTGAGTGATGGAACACTGTGATGTGACTGTGTCGGAACACTGTGATGGGACTATGTGATGGAACACTGCGATGGGAGTGTGTCGGAACAGTGTGATGGGACTGTGTCGGAACAGTGTGATGGGACTGTGTCGGAACACTGTGATGGGACTGCGTCGGAACACTGTGATGGGACTGTGTCGGAACACTGTGATGGGACTGTGTCGGAACAATGTAATGGGACTGTGTCGGAACACTGTGATGGGACTGTGTTTGAACACTGTGATGGGACTGCGATGGAACACTGTGATGGGACTGTGTCGGAACAGTGTGATGGGACTGTGTCGGAACAGTGTGCTGGGACTGTGTCGGAACACTGTGATGGGACTGCGTCGGAACACTGTGATGGGACTGTGTCGAAACACTGTGATGGGACTGTGTCGGAACAATGTGATGGGACTGTGTTGGAACACTGTGATGGGACTGTGTTTGAACACTGTGATGGGACTGCGTTGGAACACTGTGATGGGACTGTGTTGGAACACTGTGATGGGACTGTGTTGGAACCCTGTGATGGGACTGCGTCGGAACACTGTGATAGGACTGTGTTGGAACACTGTGTTTGGACTGTGTCGGAACACTGTGATGGGACTGCGTCGGAACACTTTGATGGGACTGTTCGGAACAATGTGATGGGACTGTGTCGGAACAATGTGATGGGACTGTGATGGAACACTTTGATGGGACTGTGTTGGAACACTGTGATGGGACTGCATTGGAACACTGTGATGGGACTGCGTCGGAACACTTTGATGGGACTGTGTTTGAACACTGTGATGGGACTGCGTTGGAACACTGTGATGGGACTGTGTGGGAACACTGTGATGGGACTGTGTTAGAACACTGTGATGGGACTGTGTCGGAACAATGTGATGGGACTGTGTTGGAACACTGTGATGGGACTGTGTTTGAACACTGTGATGGGACTGCGTCGGAACACGTTGATGGGACTGCGTCGGAACACTTTGATGGGACTGTGTTGGAACACTGTGATGGGACTGCGTTGGAACACTGCGATGGGACTGTCCTGGAATTTTGTGATGGGACTGTGTCGGAACACTGTGATGGGACTGTGATGGAACACTGTGATGGGACTGTGTTGGAACACTGTGATGGGACTGTGTTGGAACACTGTGATGGGACTGTGATGGGACTGCGTCGGAACACTGCGATGGGAATGCGTCGGAACACTGTGATTGGACTGTGCTGGAACACTGTGATGGGACTGTGTTGGAACACTGTGATGGGACTGTGTCGGAACACTGTGATGGGACTGTGTTGGAACACTGTGATGGGACTGTGTTGGAACACTGTGATGGGACTCTGTGGGAACACTGTGATGGGACTGTGTCGGAACACTGTGATGGGACTGTGTTGGAACACTGTGATGGGACTGTGTCGGAACACTGTGATGGGACTGTGTGGGAACACTGTGATGGGACTGTGTCGGAACACTGTGATGGGACTGCGTCGGAACACTTTGATGGGACTGTGTTGGGACACTGTGATGGGACTGTATTGGAACACTGTGATGGGACTGTGTTTGAACACTGTGATGGGACTGCGTCGGAACACTGCGATGGGAATGCGTCGGAACACTGTGATGGGACTGTGCTGGAACACTGTGATGGGACTGTGTTGGAACACTGTGATGGGACTGTGTCGGAACACTGTGATGGGACTGTGTTGGAACACTGTGATGGGACTGTGTTGGATCACTGTGATGGGACTGTGTGGGAACACTGTGATGGGACTGTGTCAGAACACTGTGATGGGACTGTGTCGGAACACTGTGATGGGACTGAGTGATGGAACATTGTGATGTGACTGTGTCGGAACACTGTGATGGGACTATGTGATGGAACACTGCGATGGGAGTGTGTTGGAACACTGTGATGGGACTGTGTTGGAACACTGTGATGGGACTGTGTGATGGAACACTGTGATGGGACTGTGTTGGAACACTGTGATGGGACTGTGTTGGAACGCTGTGATGGGACTGTGTGATGCAACGCTGTGATTGGACTGTGTGATGGAACACTGTGATGGGACAGTGATGGAACACTGTGATGGGACTGTGTTGGAATGCTGTGATGGGACTGTGTCGGAACACTGTGATGGGACTGTGTCGGAACACTGTGATGGGACTGAGTGATGGAACACTGTGATGTGACTGTGTCGGAACACTGTGATAGGACTGTGTCGGAACACTGTGATGGGACTATGTGATGGAACACTGCGATGGGAGTGTGTTGGAACACTGTGATGGGACTGTGTTGGAACACTGTGATGGGACTGTGTGATGGAACACTGTGATGGGACTGTGTTGGAACACTGTGATGGGACTGTGTGATGCAACACTGTGATTGGACTGTGTGATGGAACACTGTGATGGGACAGTGATGGAACACTGTGATGGGACTGTGTTGGAACACTGTGATGGGACTGTGTTGGAACGCTGTGATGGGACTGTGTGATGCAACACTGTGATTGGACTGTGTGATGGAACACTGTGATGGGACAGTGATGGAACACTGTGATGGGACTGTGTTGGAACGCTGTGATGGGACTGTGTGATGGAAGACAGTGATGGGACTGTGTTGGAACACTGTGATGGGACTGTGTCGGAACAATGTGATGGGACTGTGTTGGAACACTGTGATGGGACTGTGTTGGAACACTGTGATGGGACTGTGTGATGGACCACTGTGATGGGGCTGTGTTGGAACACTGTGATGGGACTGTGTGATGGAACACTGTGATGGGACTGTGTCGGAACACTGTGATGGGACTGTGTTGGAACACTGTGATGCGACTGCGTCGGAACACTTTGATGGGACTGTGTGATGGAACACTGTGATGGGACTGTGTTGTAACACTGTGATGGGTCTGTGTTGTAACACTGTGATGGGACTGTGTTGGAACACTGTGATGGGACTGTGTTGTAACACTGTGATGGGACTGTGTTGGAACACTGTGATGGGACTGTTTGGAACACTGTGATGGGACTGTGTTGGAACACTGTGATGGGACTGTGTGATGGAACACTGTGATGGGATTGTGTTGGAATACTGTGATGGGACTGTGTTGGAACACTGTGATGGGACTGTGTCAGAACACTGTGATGCGACTGCGTCGGAACACTTTGATGGGACTGTGTTGGAATACTGTGATGGGACCGTGTTGGAACACTGTGATGGGACTGCGTCGGAACACTGTGATGGGACTGCGTTGGAACACTGTGATGGAACTGTGTTGGAACACTGTGATGGGACTGCGTTGGAACACTGTGATGGGACTGCGTCAGAACACTGTGATGGGACTGCGTCGGAACACTGTGATGGGACTGTGTCGGAACACTGTGATGGGACTGTGTGGGAACAGTGTGATGGGACTGTGTTGGAACACTGTGATGGGACTGCGTCGGAACATTGTGATGGGACTGTGTTGGAACACTGTGATGGGACTGCGTTGGAACACTGTGATGGGACTGCGTCGGAACACTTTGATGGGACTGTGTTTGAACACTGTGATGGGACTGCGTTGGAACACTGTGATGGGACTGTGTTGGAACACTGTGAAGGGACTGTGTTGGAACACTGTGATGGGACTGTGTCGGAACAATGTGATGGGACTGTGTTGGAACACTGTGATGGGTCTGTGTTGGAACACTGTGATGGGACTGTGTTGTAACACTGTGATGGGACTGTGTTGGAACACTGTGATGGGGCTGTGTTGGAACACTGTGATGGGACTGTGAGGGAACACTGTGATGGGACTGTGTCGGAACACTGTGATGGGACTGCGTTGGAACACTGTGATGGAACTGTGTTGGATTACTGTGATGGGACTGTGTTGGAACACTGTGATGGGACTGCGTTGGAACACTGTGATGGGACTGCGTCGGAACACTGTTATGGGACTGTGTCGGAACACTGTGATGGGACTGTGTTGGAACACTGTGATGGGACTGTGTGGGAACAGTGTGATGGGACTGTGTTGGAACACTGTGATGGTACTGTGTGATGGAACACTGTGATGGGATAGTGTTGAAATACTCTGATGGGACTGTGTGATGGAACACTGTGATGGGACTGTGTTGGAACACTGTGATGGGACAGTGTCGGAACAGTGTAATGGGACTGTGTTGGAACACTGTGATGGGACTGTGTCGGAACGCTGTGATGGGACTGTGTTGGAACACTGTGATGGGACTGTGTTGGAACACTGTGATGGGACTGTGTGGGAACACTGTGATGGGACTGTGTCGGAACAGTGTGATGGGACTGTGTTGGAACACTGTGATGGGACTGTGTCGGAACACTGTGATGGGACTGTGTGGGAACACGGTGATGGGACTGTGTCGAAACACTGTGATGGGACTGTGTCGGAACAATGTGATGGGACTGTGATGGAACACTTTGATGGGACTGTGTTGGAACACTGTGATGGGACTGCGTTGGAACACTGTGTTGGGACTGCGTCGGAACACTTTGATGGGACTGTGTTTGAACACTGTGATGGGACTGCGTTGGAACACTGTGATGGGACTGTGTGGGAACACTGTGATGGGACTGTGTTAGAACACTGTGATGGGACTGTGTCGGAACAATGTGATGGGACTGTTTCGGAACACTGTGATGGGACTGTGTTTGAACACTGTGATGGGACTGCGTCGGAACACTTTGATGGGACTGCGTCGGAACACTTTGATGGGACTGTGTTGGAACACTGTGATGGGACTGCGTTGGAACACTGCGATGGGACTGTCCTGGAATTTTGTGATGGGACTGTGTCGGAATACTGTGATGGGACTGTGATGGAACACTGTGATGGGACTGTGTTGGAACACTGTGATGGGACTGTGTTGGAACACTGTGATGGGACTGTGATGGGACTGCGTCGGAACACTGCGATGGGAATGCGTCGGAACACTGTGATGGGACTGTGTCGGAACAGTGTGATGGGACTGTGTTGGAACACTGTGATGGGACTGTGTCGGAACACTGTGATGGGACTGTGTGGGAACACTGTGATGGGACTGTGTCGAAACACTGTGATGGGACTGTGTCGGAACACTGTGATGGGACTGTGTCGGAACAGTGTGATGGGACTGTGTTGGAACACTGTGATGGGACTGTGTCGGAACACTGTGATGGGACTGTGTGGGAACACTGTGATGGGACTGTGTCGAAACACTGTGATGGGACTGCGTCGGAACACTTTGATGGGACTGTGTTGGAACACTGTGATGGGACTGTATTGGAACACTGTGATGGGACTGTGTTTGAACACTGTGATGGGACTGCGTCGGAACACTGCGATGGGAATGCGTCGGAACACTGTGATGGGACTGTGCTGGAACACTGTGATGGGACTGTGTTGAACACTGTGATGGGACTGTGTCGGAACACTGTGATGGGACTGTGTTGGAACACTGTGATGGGACTGTGTTGGATCACTGTGATGGGACTGTGTGGGAACACTGTGATGGGACTGTGTCAGAACACTGTGATGGGACTGTGTCGGAACACTGTGATGGGACTGAGTGATGGAACACTGTGATGTGACTGTGTCGGAACACTGTGATGGGACTATGTGATGGAACACTGCGATGGGAGTGTGTCGGAACAGTGTGATGGGACTGTGTCGGAACAGTGTGATGGGACTGTGTCGGAACACTGTGATGGGACTGCGTCGGAACACTGTGATGGGACTGTGTCGGAACACTGTGATGGGACTGTGTCGGAACAATGTAATGGGACTGTGTCGGAACACTGTGATGGGACTGTGTTTGAACACTGTGATGGGACTGCGATGGAACACTGTGATGGGACTGTGTTGGAACAGTGTGATGGGACTGTGTCGGAACAGTGTGCTGGGACTGTGTCGGAACACTGTGATGGGACTGCGTCGGAACACTGTGATGGGACTGTGTCGAAACACTGTGATGGGACTGTGTCGGAACAATGTGATGGGACTGTGTTGGAACACTGTGATGGGACTGTGTTTGAACACTGTGATGGGACTGCGTTGGAACACTGTGATGGGACTGTGTTGGAACACTGTGATGGGACTGTGTTGGAACCCTGTGATGGGACTGCGTCGGAACACTGTGATAGGACTGTGTTGGAACACTGTGTTTGGACTGTGTCGGAACACTGTGATGGGACTGCGTCGGAACACTTTGATGGGACTGTTCGGAACAATGTGATGGGACTGTGTCGGAACAATGTGATGGGACTGTGATGGAACACTTTGATGGGACTGTGTTGGAACACTGTGATGGGACTGCATTGGAACACTGTGATGGGACTGCGTCGGAACACTTTGATGGGACTGTGTTTGAACACTGTGATGGGACTGCGTTGGAACACTGTGATGGGACTGTGTGGGAACACTGTGATGGGACTGTGTTAGAACACTGTGATGGGACTGTGTCGGAACAATGTGATGGGACTGTGTTGGAACACTGTGATGGGACTGTGTTTGAACACTGTGATGGGACTGCGTCGGAACACGTTGATGGGACTGCGTCGGAACACTTTGATGGGACTGTGTTGGAACACTGTGATGGGACTGCGTTGGAACACTGCGATGGGACTGTCCTGGAATTTTGTGATGGGACTGTGTCGGAACACTGTGATGGGACTGTGATGGAACACTGTGATGGGACTGTGTTGGAACACTGTGATGGGACTGTGTTGGAACACTGTGATGGGACTGTGATGGGACTGCGTCGGAACACTGCGATGGGAATGCGTCGGAACACTGTGATTGGACTGTGCTGGAACACTGTGATGGGACTGTGTTGGAACACTGTGATGGGACTGTGTCGGAACACTGTGATGGGACTGTGTTGGAACACTGTGATGGGACTGTGTTGGAACACTGTGATGGGACTCTGTGGGAACACTGTGATGGGACTGTGTCGGAACACTGTGATGGGACTGTGTTGGAACACTGTGATGGGACTGTGTCGGAACACTGTGATGGGACTGTGTGGGAACACTGTGATGGGACTGTGTCGGAACACTGTGATGGGACTGCGTCGGAACACTTTGATGGGACTGTGTTGGGACACTGTGATGGGACTGTATTGGAACACTGTGATGGGACTGTGTTTGAACACTGTGATGGGACTGCGTCGGAACACTGCGATGGGAATGCGTCGGAACACTGTGATGGGACTGTGCTGGAACACTGTGATGGGACTGTGTTGGAACACTGTGATGGGACTGTGTCGGAACACTGTGATGGGACTGTGTTGGAACACTGTGATGGGACTGTGTTGGATCACTGTGATGGGACTGTGTGGGAACACTGTGATGGGACTGTGTCAGAACACTGTGATGGGACTGTGTCGGAACACTGTGATGGGACTGAGTGATGGAACATTGTGATGTGACTGTGTCGGAACACTGTGATGGGACTATGTGATGGAACACTGCGATGGGAGTGTGTTGGAACACTGTGATGGGACTGTGTTGGAACACTGTGATGGGACTGTGTGATGGAACACTGTGATGGGACTGTGTTGGAACACTGTGATGGGACTGTGTTGGAACGCTGTGATGGGACTGTGTGATGCAACGCTGTGATTGGACTGTGTGATGGAACACTGTGATGGGACAGTGATGGAACACTGTGATGGGACTGTGTTGGAATGCTGTGATGGGACTGTGTCGGAACACTGTGATGGGACTGTGTCGGAACACTGTGATGGGACTGAGTGATGGAACACTGTGATGTGACTGTGTCGGAACACTGTGATAGGACTGTGTCGGAACACTGTGATGGGACTATGTGATGGAACACTGCGATGGGAGTGTGTTGGAACACTGTGATGGGACTGTGTTGGAACACTGTGATGGGACTGTGTGATGGAACACTGTGATGGGACTGTGTTGGAACACTGTGATGGGACTGTGTGATGCAACACTGTGATTGGACTGTGTGATGGAACACTGTGATGGGACAGTGATGGAACACTGTGATGGGACTGTGTTGGAACACTGTGATGGGACTGTGTTGGAACGCTGTGATGGGACTGTGTGATGCAACACTGTGATTGGACTGTGTGATGGAACACTGTGATGGGACAGTGATGGAACACTGTGATGGGACTGTGTTGGAACGCTGTGATGGGACTGTGTGATGGAAGACAGTGATGGGACTGTGTTGGAACACTGTGATGGGACTGTGTCGGAACAATGTGATGGGACTGTGTTGGAACACTGTGATGGGACTGTGTTGGAACACTGTGATGGGACTGTGTGATGGACCACTGTGATGGGGCTGTGTTGGAACACTGTGATGGGACTGTGTGATGGAACACTGTGATGGGACTGTGTCGGAACACTGTGATGGGACTGTGTTGGAACACTGTGATGCGACTGCGTCGGAACACTTTGATGGGACTGTGTGATGGAACACTGTGATGGGACTGTGTTGTAACACTGTGATGGGACTGTGTTGGAACACTGTGATGGGACTGTGTTGTAACACTGTGATGGGACTGTGTTGGAACACTGTGATGGGACTGTTTGGAACACTGTGATGGGACTGTGTTGGAACACTGTGATGGGACTGTGTGATGGAACACTGTGATGGGATTGTGTTGGAATACTGTGATGGGACTGTGTTGGAACACTGTGATGGGACTGTGTCAGAACACTGTGATGCGACTGCGTCGGAACACTTTGATGGGACTGTGTTGGAATACTGTGATGGGACCGTGTTGGAACACTGTGATGGGACTGCGTCGGAACACTTTGATGGGACTGTGTTGGAACACTGTGATGGGACTGCGTTGGAACACTGTGATGGGACTGTGTTGGAACACTGTGATGGGACTCTGTTGGAACACTGTGATGGGACTGTGTTGCAACACTGTGATGGGACTGCGTTGGAACACTGCGATGGGACTGTGCTGGAATTCTGTGCTGGGACTGTGTCGGAACACTGTGATGGGACTGTGTTGTAACACTGTGATGGGACTGTGTTGTAACACTGTGATGGCACTGTGTTGGAACACTGTGATGGGACTGTGTTGTAACACTGTGATGGGACTGTGTTGGAACACTGTGATGGGACTGTGCTGGAACACTGTGATGGGAATGTGTTGGAACACTGTGATGGGACTGTATGATGGAACACTGTGATGGGATTGTGTTGGAATACTGTGATGGGACTGTGTGATGGAACACTGTGATGGGACTGTGTCAGAACACTGTGATGCGACTGCGTCGGAACACTTTGATGGGACTGTGTTGGAACACTGTGATGGGACTGTGTCAGAACACTGTGATGCGACTGCGTCGGAACACTTTGATGGGACTGTGTTGGAATACTGTGATGGGACCGTGTTGGAACACTGTGATGGGACTGCGTCGGAACACTTTGATGGGACTGTGTTGGAACACTGTGATGGGACTGCGTTGGAACACTGTGATGGAACAGTGTTCGAACACTGTGATGGGACTCTGTTGGAACACTGTGATGGGAATGTGTTGCAACACTGTGATGGGACTGCGTTGGAACACTGCGATGGGACTGTGCTGGAATTCTGTGCTGGGACTGTGTCGGAACACTGTGATGGGACTGTGTTGGAACAGTGTGATGGGACTGCGTCGGAACACTGCGATGGGAATGCGTCGGAACACTGTGATGGGACTGTGTTGGAACACTGTGATGGGACTGTGTTGGAACACTGTGATGGGACTGCGTTGGAGCACTGTGATGGGACTGTGATGGGACTGCGTCGGAACACTGTGATGGGACTGTGTTGGAACACTGTGATGGGACAGTGTCGGAACAGTGTAATGGGATTGTGTTGGAACACTGTGATGGGACTGTGTTGGAACACTGTGATGGGACAGTGTCGGAACAGTGTAATGGGACTGTGTTGGAACACTGTGATGGGACTGTGTTGGAACACTGTGATGGGACTGTGAGGGAACACTGTGATGGGACTGTGTCGGAACACTGTGATGGGACTGCGTTGGAACACTGTGATGGAACTGTGTTGGATTACTGTGATGGGACTGTGTTGGAACACTGTGATGGGACTGCGTTGGAACACTGTGATGGGACTGCGTCGGAACACTGTGATGGGACTGTGTCGGAACACTGTGATGGGACTGTGATGGGACTGCGTCGGAACACTGCGATGGGAATGCGTCGGAACACTGTGATTGGACTGTGCTGGAACACTGTGATGGGACTGTGTTGGAACACTGTGATGGGACTGTGTCGGAACACTGTGATGGGACTGTGTTGGAACACTGTGATGGGACTGTGTTGGAACACTGTGATGGGACTGTGTGGGAACACTGTGATGGGACTGTGTCGGAACAGTGTGATGGGACTGTGTTGGAACACTGTGATGGGACTGTGTCGGAACACTGTGATGGGACTGTGTGGGAACACTGTGATGGGACTGTGTCGAAACACTGTGATGGGACTGCGTCGGAACACTTTGATGGGACTGTGTTAGAACACTGTGATGGGACTGTATTGGAACACTGTGATGGGACTGTGTTTGAACACTGTGATGGGACTGCGTCGGAACACTGCGATGGGAATGCGTCGGGACACTGTGATGGGACTGTGCTGGAACACTGTGATGGGACTGTGTTGAACACTGTGATGGGACTGTGTCGGAACACTGTGATGGGACTGTGTTGGAACACTGTGATGGGACTGTGTTGGATCACTGTGATGGGACTGTGTGGGAACACTGTGATGGGACTGTGTCAGAACACTGTGATGGGACTGTGTCGGAACACTGTGATGGGACTGAGTGATGGAACACTGTGATGTGACTGTGTCGGAACACTGTGATGGGACTATGTGATGGAACACTGCGATGGGAGTGTGTCGGAACAGTGTGATGGGACTGTGTCGGAACAGTGTGATGGGACTGTGTCGGAACACTGTGATGGGACTGCGTCGGAACACTGTGATGGGACTGTGTCGGAACACTGTGATGGGACTGTGTCGGAACAATGTAATGGGACTGTGTCGGAACACTGTGATGGGACTGTGTTTGAACACTGTGATGGGACTGCGATGGAACACTGTGATGGGACTGTGTCGGAACAGTGTGATGGGACTGTGTCGGAACAGTGTGCTGGGACTGTGTCGGAACACTGTGATGGGACTGCGTCGGAACACTGTGATGGGACTGTGTCGAAACACTGTGATGGGACTGTGTCGGAACAATGTGATGGGACTGTGTTGGAACACTGTGATGGGACTGTGTTTGAACACTGTGATGGGACTGCGTTGGAACACTGTGATGGGACTGTGTTGGAACACTGTGATGGGACTGTGTTGGAACCCTGTGATGGGACTGCGTCGGAACACTGTGATAGGACTGTGTTGGAACACTGTGTTTGGACTGTGTCGGAACACTGTGATGGGACTGCGTCGGAACACTTTGATGGGACTGTTCGGAACAATGTGATGGGACTGTGTCGGAACAATGTGATGGGACTGTGATGGAACACTTTGATGGGACTGTGTTGGAACACTGTGATGGGACTGCATTGGAACACTGTGATGGGACTGCGTCGGAACACTTTGATGGGACTGTGTTTGAACACTGTGATGGGACTGCGTTGGAACACTGTGATGGGACTGTGTGGGAACACTGTGATGGGACTGTGTTAGAACACTGTGATGGGACTGTGTCGGAACAATGTGATGGGACTGTGTTGGAACACTGTGATGGGACTGTGTTTGAACACTGTGATGGGACTGCGTCGGAACACGTTGATGGGACTGCGTCGGAACACTTTGATGGGACTGTGTTGGAACACTGTGATGGGACTGCGTTGGAACACTGCGATGGGACTGTCCTGGAATTTTGTGATGGGACTGTGTCGGAACACTGTGATGGGACTGTGATGGAACACTGTGATGGGACTGTGTTGGAACACTGTGATGGGACTGTGTTGGAACACTGTGATGGGACTGTGATGGGACTGCGTCGGAACACTGCGATGGGAATGCGTCGGAACACTGTGATTGGACTGTGCTGGAACACTGTGATGGGACTGTGTTGGAACACTGTGATGGGACTGTGTCGGAACACTGTGATGGGACTGTGTTGGAACACTGTGATGGGACTGTGTTGGAACACTGTGATGGGACTCTGTGGGAACACTGTGATGGGACTGTGTCGGAACACTGTGATGGGACTGTGTTGGAACACTGTGATGGGACTGTGTCGGAACACTGTGATGGGACTGTGTGGGAACACTGTGATGGGACTGTGTCGGAACACTGTGATGGGACTGCGTCGGAACACTTTGATGGGACTGTGTTGGGACACTGTGATGGGACTGTATTGGAACACTGTGATGGGACTGTGTTTGAACACTGTGATGGGACTGCGTCGGAACACTGCGATGGGAATGCGTCGGAACACTGTGATGGGACTGTGCTGGAACACTGTGATGGGACTGTGTTGGAACACTGTGATGGGACTGTGTCGGAACACTGTGATGGGACTGTGTTGGAACACTGTGATGGGACTGTGTTGGATCACTGTGATGGGACTGTGTGGGAACACTGTGATGGGACTGTGTCAGAACACTGTGATGGGACTGTGTCGGAACACTGTGATGGGACTGAGTGATGGAACATTGTGATGTGACTGTGTCGGAACACTGTGATGGGACTATGTGATGGAACACTGCGATGGGAGTGTGTTGGAACACTGTGATGGGACTGTGTTGGAACACTGTGATGGGACTGTGTGATGGAACACTGTGATGGGACTGTGTTGGAACACTGTGATGGGACTGTGTTGGAACGCTGTGATGGGACTGTGTGATGCAACGCTGTGATTGGACTGTGTGATGGAACACTGTGATGGGACAGTGATGGAACACTGTGATGGGACTGTGTTGGAATGCTGTGATGGGACTGTGTCGGAACACTGTGATGGGACTGTGTCGGAACACTGTGATGGGACTGAGTGATGGAACACTGTGATGTGACTGTGTCGGAACACTGTGATAGGACTGTGTCGGAACACTGTGATGGGACTATGTGATGGAACACTGCGATGGGAGTGTGTTGGAACACTGTGATGGGACTGTGTTGGAACACTGTGATGGGACTGTGTGATGGAACACTGTGATGGGACTGTGTTGGAACACTGTGATGGGACTGTGTGATGCAACACTGTGATTGGACTGTGTGATGGAACACTGTGATGGGACAGTGATGGAACACTGTGATGGGACTGTGTTGGAACACTGTGATGGGACTGTGTTGGAACGCTGTGATGGGACTGTGTGATGCAACACTGTGATTGGACTGTGTGATGGAACACTGTGATGGGACAGTGATGGAACACTGTGATGGGACTGTGTTGGAACGCTGTGATGGGACTGTGTGATGGAAGACAGTGATGGGACTGTGTTGGAACACTGTGATGGGACTGTGTCGGAACAATGTGATGGGACTGTGTTGGAACACTGTGATGGGACTGTGTTGGAACACTGTGATGGGACTGTGTGATGGACCACTGTGATGGGGCTGTGTTGGAACACTGTGATGGGACTGTGTGATGGAACACTGTGATGGGACTGTGTCGGAACACTGTGATGGGACTGTGTTGGAACACTGTGATGCGACTGCGTCGGAACACTTTGATGGGACTGTGTGATGGAACACTGTGAAGGGACTGTGTTGTAACACTGTGATGGGTCTGTGTTGTAACACTGTGATGGGACTGTGTTGGAACACTGTGATGGGACTGTGTTGTAACACTGTGATGGGACTGTGTTGGAACACTGTGATGGGACTGTTTGGAACACTGTGATGGGACTGTGTTGGAACACTGTGATGGGACTGTGTGATGGAACACTGTGATGGGATTGTGTTGGAATACTGTGATGGGACTGTGTTGGAACACTGTGATGGGACTGTGTCAGAACACTGTGATGCGACTGCGTCGGAACACTTTGATGGGACTGTGTTGGAATACTGTGATGGGACCGTGTTGGAACACTGTGATGGGACTGCGTCGGAACACTTTGATGGGACTGTGTTGGAACACTGTGATGGGACTGCGTTGGAACACTGTGATGGAACAGTGTTCGAACACTGTGATGGGACTCTGTTGGAACACTGTGATGGGAATGTGTTGCAACACTGTGATGGGACTGCGTTGGAACACTGCGATGGGACTGTGCTGGAATTCTGTGCTGGGACTGTGTCGGAACACTGTGATGGGACTGTGTTGGAACAGTGTGATGGGACTGCGTCGGAACACTGCGATGGGAATGCGTCGGAACACTGTGATGGGACTGTGTTGGAACACTGTGATGGGACTGTGTTGGAACACTGTGATGGGACTGCGTTGGAGCACTGTGATGGGACTGTGATGGGACTGCGTCGGAACACTGTGATGGGACTGTGTTGGAACACTGTGATGGGACAGTGTCGGAACAGTGTAATGGGATTGTGTTGGAACACTGTGATGGGACTGTGTTGGAACACTGTGATGGGACAGTGTCGGAACAGTGTAATGGGACTGTGTTGGAACACTGTGATGGGACTGTGTTGGAACACTGTGATGGGACTGTGAGGGAACACTGTGATGGGACTGTGTCGGAACACTGTGATGGGACTGCGTTGGAACACTGTGATGGAACTGTGTTGGATTACTGTGATGGGACTGTGTTGGAACACTGTGATGGGACTGCGTTGGAACACTGTGATGGGACTGCGTCGGAACACTGTGATGGGACTGTGTCGGAACACTGTGATGGGACTGTGTTGGAACACTGTGATGGGACTGTGTGGGAACAGTGTGATGGGACTGTGTTGGAACACTGTGATGGGACTGCGTCGGAACACTGTGATGGGACTGTGTTGGAACACTGTGATGGGACTGCGTTGGAACACTGTGATGGGACTGCGTCGGAACACACTGATGGGACTGTGTTTGTACACTGTGATGGGACTGCGTTGGAACACTGTGATGGGACTGTGTTGGAACACTGTGATGGGACTGTGTTGGAACACTGTGATGGGACTGTGTCGGAACAATGTGATGGGACTGTGTTGGAACACTGTGATGGGACTGTGTTTGAACACTGTGATGGGACTGCGTCGGAACACTTTGATGGGACTGCGTCGGAACACTGTGATGAGACTGTGTTTGAACACTGTGATGGGACTGCGTTGGAACACTGTGATGGGACTGTGTTGGAACACTGTGATGGGACTGTGTTGGAACACTGTGATGGGACTCTGTTGGAACACTGTGATGGGAATGTGTTGCAACACTGTGATGGGACTGCGTTGGAACACTGCGATGGGACTGTGTTTGAACACTGTGATGGGACTGCGTTGGAACACTGTGATGGGACTGTGTTGGAACACTGTGATGGGACTGTGTTGGAACACTGTGATGGGACTGTGTCGGAACACTGTGATGGGACTGCGTCGGAACACTTTGATGGGACTGTGTTGGAACACTGTGATGGGACTGCGTTGGAACACTGCGATGGGACTGTGCTGCAATTTTGTGATGGGACTGTGTCGGAACACTGTGATGGGACTGTGTTGGAACACTGTGATGGGACTGTGTTGGAACACTGTGATGGGACTGTGTTGGAGCACTGTGATGGGACTGTGATGGGACTGCGTCGGAACACTGTGATGGGATTGTGTTGGAACACTGTGATGGGACTGTGTTGGAACACTGTGATGGGACAGTGTCGGAACAGTGTAATGGGACTGTGTTGGAACACTGTGATGGGACTGTGTGGGAACACTGTGATGGGACTGTGTGGGAACACTGTGATGGGACTGTGTCGGAACACTGTGATGGGACTGCGTTGGAACACTGTGATGGAACTGTGTTGGAACACTGTGATGGGACTGCGTTGGAACACTGTGATGGGACTGCGTCAGAACACTGTGATGGGACTGCGTCGGAACACTGTGATGGGACTGTGTCGGAACACTGTGATGGGACTGTGTGGGAACAGTGTGATGGGACTGTGTTGGAACACTGTGATGGGACTGCGTCGGAACATTGTGATGGGACTGTGTTGGAACACTGTGATGGGACTGCGTTGGAACACTGTGATGGGACTGCGTCGGAACACTTTGATGGGACTGTGTTTGAACACTGTGATGGGACTGCGTTGGAACACTGTGATGGGACTGTGTTGGAACACTGTGAAGGGACTGTGTTGGAACACTGTGATGGGACTGTGTCGGAACAATGTGATGGGACTGTGTTGGAACACTGTGATGGGTCTGTGTTGGAACACTGTGATGGGACTGTGTTGTAACACTGTGATGGGACTGTGTTGGAACACTGTGATGGGGCTGTGTTGGAACACTGTGATGGGACTGTGAGGGAACACTGTGATGGGACTGTGTCGGAACACTGTGATGGGACTGCGTTGGAACACTGTGATGGAACTGTGTTGGATTACTGTGATGGGACTGTGTTGGAACACTGTGATGGGACTGCGTTGGAACACTGTGATGGGACTGCGTCGGAACACTGTTATGGGACTGTGTCGGAACACTGTGATGGGACTGTGTTGGAACACTGTGATGGGACTGTGTGGGAACAGTGTGATGGGACTGTGTTGGAACACTGTGATGGTACTGTGTGATGGAACACTGTGATGGGATAGTGTTGAAATACTCTGATGGGACTGTGTGATGGAACACTGTGATGGGACTGTGTTGGAACACTGTGATGGGACAGTGTCGGAACAGTGTAATGGGACTGTGTTGGAACACTGTGATGGGACTGTGTGGGAACACTGTGATGGAACTGTGTGGGAACACTGTGATGGGACTGTGTCGGAACACTGTGATGGGACTGCGTTGGAACACTGTGATGGAACAGTGTTGGAACACTGTGATGGGACTGTGTTGGAACACTGTGATGGGACTGTGTTGGAACACTGTGATGGGACTGCGACGGAACACTGTGATGGGACTGTGTCGGAACACTGTGATGGGACTGTGTTGGAACACTGTGATGGGACTGTGTGGGAACAGTGTGATGGGACTGTGTTGGAACACTGTGATGGGACTGCGTCGGAACACTGTGATGGGACTGTGTTGGAACACTGTGATGGGACTGCGTTGGAACACTGTGATGGGACTGCGTCGGAACACTTTGATGGGACTGTGTTTGAACACTGTGATGGGACTGCGTTGGAACCCTGTGATGGGACTGTGTTGGAACACTGTGATGGGACTGTGTTGGAACACTGTGATGGGACTGTGTCGGAACAATGAGATGGGACTGTGTTGGAACACTGTGATGGGACTGTGTTTGAACACTGTGATGGGACTGCGTCGGAACACTGTGATGGGACTGTGTTGGAACACTGTGATGGGACTCTGTTGGAACACTGTGATGGGACTGTGTTGCAACATTGTGATGGGACTGCGTTGGAACACTGCGATGGGACTGTGCTGGAATTCTGTGCTGGGACTGTGTCGGAACACTGTGATGGGACTGTGTTGGAACAGTGTGATGGGACTGCGTCGGAACACTGCGATGGGAATGCGTCGGAACACTGTGATGGGACTGTGTTGGAACACTGTGATGGGACTGTGTTGGAACACTGTGAAGGGACTGTGTTGGAACACTGTGATGGGACTGTGTCGGAACAATGTGATGGGACTGTGTTGGAACACTGTGATGGGTCTGTGTTGGAACACTGTGATGGGACTGTGATGGGACTGCGTCGGAACACTGTGATGGGATTGTGTTGGAACACTGTGATGGGACAGTGTCGGAACACTGTGATGGGACAGTGTCGGAACAGTGTAATGGGACTGTGTTGGAACACTGTGATGGGACTGTGTGGGAAGACTGTGATGGGACTGTGTGGGAACACTGTGATGGGACTGTGTCGGAACACTGTGATGGGTCTGCGTTGGTACACTGTGATGGAACTGTGTTGGAACACTGTGATGGGACTGTGTTGGAACACTGTGATGGGACTGCGTTGGAACACTGTGATGGGACTGCGTCGGAACACTGTGATGGGACTGTGTCGGAACACTGTGATGGGACTGTGTTGGAACACTGTGATGGGACTGTGTGGGAACCGTGTGAGGGGACTGTGTTGGAACACTGTGATGGGACTGCGTCGGAACATTGTGATGGGACTGTGTTGGAACATTGTGATGGGACTGCGTTGGAACACTGTGATGGGACTGCGTCGGAACACTTTGATGGGACTGTGTTTGAACACTGTGATGGGACTGCGTTGGAACACTGTGATGGGACTGTGTTGGAACACTGTGAAGGGACTGTGTTGGAACACTGTGATGGGACTGTGTCGGAACAATGTGATGGGACTGTGTTGGAACACTGTGATGGGACTGTGTTGGAACACTGTGATGGGACTGTGTTGTAACACTGTGATGGGACTGTGTTGGAACACTGTGATGGGACTGTGTTGGAACACTGTGATGGGACTGTTGGAACACTTTGATGGGACTGCGTCGGAACACTGTGATAGGACTGTGTTGGAACACTGTGTTGGGACTGTGTCGGAACACTGTGATGGGACTGCGTCGGAATACTTTGATGGGTCTGTGTTGGAACACTGTGATGGGACTGTGTTGGAACACTGTGATGGGACTGCGTCGGAACACTTTGATGGGACTGTGTTTGAACACTGTGATGGGACTGCGTTGGAACACTGTGATGGGACTGTGTTGGAACACTGTGATGGGACTGTGTTGGAACACTGTGATGGAACTGTGTCGGAACACTGTGATGGGACTGCGCCGGAACACTTTGATGGGACTGTGTTGGAACACTGTGATGGGACTGCGTTGGAACACTGCGATGGGACTGTGCTGGAATTTTGTGATGGGACTGTGTCGGAACACTGTGATGGGACTGTGATGGAACACTGTGATGGGACTGTGTTGGAACACTTTGATGGGACTGTGTTGGAACACTGTGATGGGACTGCGTTGGAACACTGCGATGGGACTGTGCTGGAATTTTGTGATGGGACTGTGTCGGAACACTGTGATGGGACTGTGATGGAACACTGTGATGGGACTGTGTTGGAACACTGTGATGGGACTGTGTTGGAACACTGTGATGGGACTGTGATGGGACTGCGTCGGAACACTGCGATGGGAATGCGTCGGAACACTGTGATTGGACTGTGCTGGAACACTGTGATGGGACTGTGTTGGAACACTGTGATGGGACGGTGTCGGAACACTGTGATGGGACTGTGTAGGAACACTGTGATGGGACTGTGTGGGAACACTGTGATGGGACTGTGTCGGAACACTGTGATGGGACTGTGTTGGAACACTGTGATGGGACTGTGTCGGAACACTGAGATGGGACTGTGTGGGAACACTGTGATGGGACTGTGTCGGAACACTGTGATGGGACTGCGTCGGAACACTTTGATGGGACTGTGTTGGAACACTGTAATGGGACTGTGTTTGAACACTGTGATGGGACTGCGTTGGAACACTGTGATGGGACTGTGTTGGAACACTGTGATGGGACTGTGTTGGAATACTGTGATGGGACTGCGTCGGAACACTGTGATAGGACTGTGTCCGAACACTGAGTTGGGACTGTGTCAGAACACTGTGATGGGACTGTGTCGGAACACTGTGATGGGACTATGTGATGGAAAACTGTGATGGGACTGTGTTGGAACACTGTGATGGGACTGTGTTGGAACACTGCGATGGGACTGTGTCGGAACACTGTGATGGGACTGTGTTGGAACACTGTGATGGGACTGTGTTGGAACACTGTGATGGGACTGTGTGGGAACACTGTGATGGGACTGTGTCGGAACACTGTGATGGGACTGTGTTGGAACACTGTGATGGGACTGTGTCGGAACACTGTGATGGGACTGTGTGGGAACACTGTGATGGGACTGTGTCGGAACACTGTGATGGGACTGCGTCGGAACACTTTGATGGGACTGTGTTGGAACACTGTGATGGGACTGTGTTGGAACACTGTGATGGGACTGTGTTGGAACACTGTGATGGGACTGTGTTTGAACACTGTGATGGGACTGTGTTGGAACACTGTGATGGGACTGTGTTGGAACACTGTGATGGGACTGCGTCGGAACACTGTGATAGGACTGTGTCGGAACACTGTGTTGGGACTGTGTCGGAACACTGTGATGGGACTGTGTCGGAACACTGTGATGGGACGATGTGATGGAAAACTGTGATGGGACTGTGTTGGAACACTGTGATGGGACTGTGTTGGAACACTGCGATGGGACACTGTTGTCACATTGTGATGGGACTGAGTTGGAACACTGTGATGGGACTGTGATGGAACACTGTGATGGGACTATGTGATGGAAAACTGTGATGGGACTGTGTTGGAACACTGTGATGGGACTGTGTTGGAACACTGCGATGGGACTCTGTTGGCACATTGTGATGGGACTGAGTTGGAACACTGTGATGGGACTGTGATGGAACACTGTGATGAGACTATGTGATGGAAAACTGTGATGGGACTGTTTTGGAACACTGTGATGGGACTGTTTTGGAACACTGTGATGGGACTCTGTTGGCACATTGTGATGGGACTGAGTTGGAACACTGTGATGGGACTGTGATGGAACATTGTGATGGGACTGTGTCGGAACACTGTGATGGGACTGTGTGATGGAACATTGTGATGGGACTGTGTCGTAACACTGTGATGGGACTAGGTGATGGAACAGTGTGATGGGACTGTGTGATGTAACATTGTGATGGGACTGTGATGGAACACTGTGTTGGGACTGTGTTGGAACACTGTGATGGGACTGTGTTGGAGCACTGTGATGGGACTGTGTTGGAGCACTGTGATGGGACTGTGATGGGACTGCGTCGGAACACTGCGATGGGAAAGTGTTGGACCAATGTGATGGGACTGTGTCGGAACACTGTGATGGGACTGTGTCGGAACACTGTGATGGGACAGTGTCGGAACAGTGTAATGGGACTGTGTTGGAACACTGTGATGGGACTGTGTTGGAACACTGTGATAGGACTGTGTGGGAACACTGTGATGGGACTGTGTCGGACCACTGTGATGGGACTGTGTCGGAACACTGTGATGGGACTGCGTTGGAACACTGTGATGGAACTGTGTTGGAACACTGTGATGGGACTGTGTTGGAACACTGTGATGGGACTGCGTTGGAACACTGTGATTGGACTGCGTCGGAACACTGTGATGGGACTGTGTCGGAACACTGTGATGGGACTGTGTTGGAACACTGTGATGGGACTGTGTGGGAACACTGTGATGGGACTGTGTCGGAACACTGTGATGGGACTGCGTTGGAACACTGTGATGGAACTGTGTTGGAACACTGTGATGGGACTGTGTTGGAACACTGTGATGGGACTGCGTCGGAACAGTGTGATGGGACTGCGTCGGAACACTGTGATGGGACTGTGTCGGAACACTGTGATGGGACTGTGTTGGAACACTGTGATGGGACTGTGTGGGAACAGTGTAATGGGACTGTGTTGGAACACTGTGATGGGACTGTGTGGGAACACTGTGATGGGACTGTGTGGGAACACTGTGATGGGACTGTGTCGGAACACTGTGATGGGACTGCGTTGGAACACTGTGATGGAACAGTGTTGGAACACTGTGATGGGACTGTGTTGGAACACTGTGATGGGACTGCGTTGGAACACTGTGATGGGACTGCGTCGGAATACTGTGATGGGACTGTGTCGGAACACTGTGATGGGACTGTGTTGGAACACTGTGATGGGACTGTGTGGGAACACTGTGATGGGACTGTGTCGGAACACTGTGATGGGACTGTGTCGGAACACTGTGATGGGACTGTGTTGGAACACTGTGATGGGACTGTGTGGGAACAGTGTAATGGGACTGTGTTGGAACACTGTGATGGGACTGTGTTGGAACACTGTGATGGGACTGTGTGGGAACACTGTGATGGGACTGTGTCGGAACACTGTGATGGGACTGCGTTGGAACACTGTGATGGAACTGTGTTGGAACACTGTGATGGGACTGTGTTGGAACACTGTGATGGGACTGCGTTGGAACACTGTGATAGGACTGCATCGGAACACTGTGATGGGACTGCATCGGAACACTGTGATGGGAATGTGTCGGAACAATGTGATGGGACTGTGTTGGAACACTGTGATGGGACTGTGTGGGAACAGTGTGATGGGACTGTGTTGGAACACTGTGATGGGACTGTGTTGGAACACTGTGATGGGACTGTGATGGGACTGCGTCGGAACACTGCGATGGGAATGCGTCGGAACACTGTGATTGGACTGTGTTGGAACACTGTGATGGGACTGTGTTGGAACACTGTGATGGGACGGTGTCGGAACACTGTGATGGGACTGTGTTGGAACACTGTGATGGGACTGTGTGGGAACACTGTGATGGGACTGTGTGGGAACACTGTGATGGGACTGTGTTGGAACACTGTGATGGGACTGTGTCAGAACACTGTGATGGGACTGTGTGGGAACACTGTGATGGGACTGTGTCGGAACACTGTGATGGGACTGCGTCGGAACACTTTGATGGGACTGTGTTGGAACACGGTGATGGGACAGTGTCGGAACAGTGTAATGGGACTGTGTTGGAACACTGTGATGGGACTGTGTGGGAACACTGTGATGGAACTGTGTGGGAACACTGTGATGGGACTGTGTCGGAACACTGTGATTGGACTGCGTTGGAACACTGTGATGGAACAGTGTTGGAACACTGTGATGGGACTGTGTTGGAACACTGTGATGGGACTGTGTTGGAACACTGTGATGGGACTGCGTCGGAACACTGTGATGGGACTGTGTCGGAACACTGTGATGGGACTGTGTTGGAACACTGTGATGGGACTGTGTGGGAACAGTGTGATGGGACTGTGTTGGAACACTGTGATGGGACTGCGTCGGAACACTGTGATGGGACTGTGTTGGAACACTGTGATGGGACTGCGTTGGAACACTGTGATGGGACTGCGTCGGAACACTTTGATGGGACTGTGTTTGAACACTGTGATGGGACTGCGTTGGAACCCTGTGATGGGACTGTGTTGGAACACTGTGATGGGACTGTGTTGGAACACTGTGATGGGACTGTGTCGGAACAATGAGATGGGACTGTGTTGGAACACTGTGATGGGACTGTGTTTGAACACTGTGATGGGACTGCGTCGGAACACTGTGATGGGACTGTGTTGGAACACTGTGATGGGACTCTGTTGGAACACTGTGATGGGACTGTGTTGCAACATTGTGATGGGACTGCGTTGGAACACTGCGATGGGACTGTGCTGGAATTCTGTGCTGGGACTGTGTCGGAACACTGTGATGGGACTGTGTTGGAACAGTGTGATGGGACTGCGTCGGAACACTGCGATGGGAATGCGTCGGAACACTGTGATGGGACTGTGTTGGAACACTGTGATGGGACTGTGTTGGAACACTGTGATGGGACTGTGTTGGAGCACTGTGATGGGACTGTGATGGGACTGCGTCGGAACACTGTGATGGGATTGTGTTGGAACACTGTGATGGGACAGTGTCGGAACACTGTGATGGGACAGTGTCGGAACAGTGTAATGGGACTGTGTTGGAACACTGTGATGGGACTGTGTGGGAAGACTGTGATGGGACTGTGTCGGAACACTGTGATGGGACAGTGTCGGAACACTGTGATGGGACTGCGTTGGAACACTGTGATGGAACTGTGTTGGAACACTGTGATGGGACTGTGTTGGAACACTGTGATGGGACTGCGTTGGAACACTGTGATGGGACTGCGTCGGAACACTGTGATGGGACTGTGTCGGAACACTGTGATGGGACTGTGTTGGAACACTGTGATGGGACTGTGTGGGAAAAGTGTGAGGGGACTGTGTTGGAACACTGTGATGGGACTGCGTTGGAACACTGTGATGGGACTGCGTCGGAACACTGTGATGGGACTGTGTCGGAACACTGTGATGGGACTGTGTTGGAACACTGTGATGGGACTGTGTGGGAACAGTGTGATGGGACTGTGTTGGAACACTGTGATGGGACTGCGTCGGAACATTGTGATGGGACTGTGTTGGAACATTGTGATGGGACTGCGTTGGAACACTGTG
Source organism: Chiloscyllium punctatum (assembly GCF_047496795.1). Taxonomy (NCBI): domain Eukaryota; kingdom Metazoa; phylum Chordata; class Chondrichthyes; order Orectolobiformes; family Hemiscylliidae; genus Chiloscyllium; species Chiloscyllium punctatum. The sequence goes on from NC_092772.1 coordinate 49,708,619, forward strand.
ATGGGACTGCGTCGGAACACTTTGATGGGACTGTGTTTGAACACTGTGATGGGACTGCGTTGGAACACTGTGATGGGACTGTGTTGGAACACTGTGAAGGGACTGTGTTGGAACACTGTGATGGGACTGTGTCGGAACAATGTGATGGGACTGTGTTGGAACACTGTGATGGGACTGTGTTGGAACACTGTGATGGGACTGTGTTGTAACACTGTGATGGGACTGTGTTGGAACACTGTGATGGGACTGTGTTGGAACACTGTGATGGGACTGTGTTGGAACACTTTGATGGGACTGCGTCGGAACACTGTGATAGGACTGTGTTGGAACACTGTGTTGGGACTGTGTCGGAACACTGTGATGGGACTGCGTCGGAACACTTTGATGGGTCTGTGTTGGGACACTGTGATGGGACTGTGTTGGAACACTGTGATGGGACTGCGTCGGAACACTTTGATGGGACTGTGTTTGAACACTGTGATGGGACTGCGTTGGAACACTGTGATGGGACTGTGTTGGAACACTGTGATGGGACTGTGTTGGAACACTGTGATGGGACTGTGTCGGAACACTGTGATGGGACTGCGTCGGAACACTTTGATGGGACTGTGTTGGAACACTGTGATGGGACTGCGTTGGAACACTGCGATGGGACTGTGCTGGAATTTTGTGATGGGACTGTGTCGGAACACTGTGATGGGACTGTGATGGAACACTGTGATGGGACTGTGTTGGAACACCGTGATGGGACTGTGTTGGAACACTGTGATGGGACTGTGTGGGAACACTGTGATGGAACTGTGTGGGAACACTGTGATGGGACTGTGTCGGAACACTGTGATGGGACTGCGTTGGAACACTGTGATGGAACAGTGTTGGAACACTGTGATGGGACTGTGTTGGAACACTGTGATGGGACTGTGTTGGAACACTGTGATGGGACTGCGTCGGAACACTGTGATGGGACTGTGTCGGAACACTGTGATGGGACTGTGTTGGAACACTGTGATGGGACTGTGTGGGAACAGTGTGATGGGACTGTGTTGGAACACTGTGATGGGACTGCGTCGGAACACTGTGATGGGACTGTGTTGGAACACTGTGATGGGACTGCGTTGGAACACTGTGATGGGACTGCGTCGGAACACTTTGATGGGACTGTGTTTGAACACTGTGATGGGACTGCGTTGGAACCCTGTGATGGGACTGTGTTGGAACACTTTGATGGGACTGTGTTGGAACACTGTGATGGGACTGTGTCGGAACAATGAGATGGGACTGTGTTGGAACACTGTGATGGGACTGTGTTTGAACACTGTGATGGGACTGCGTCGGAACACTGTGATGGGACTGTGTTGGAACACTGTGATGGGATTCTGTTGGAACACTGTGATGGGACTGTGTTGCAACATTGTGATGGGACTGCGTTGGAACACTGCGATGGGACTGTGCTGGAATTCTGTGCTGGGACTGTGTCGGAACACTGTGATGGGACTGTGTTGGAACAGTGTGATGGGACTGCGTCGGAACACTGCGATGGGAATGCGTCGGAGCACTGTGATGGGACTGTGTTGGAACACTGTGATGGGACTGTGTTGGAACACTGTGATGGGACTGTGTTGGAGCACTGTGATGGGACTGTGATGGGACTGCGTCGGAACACTGTGATGGGATTGTGTTGGAACACTGTGATGGGACAGTGTCGGAACACTGTGATGGGACAGTGTCGGAACAGTGTAATGGGACTGTGTTGGAACACTGTGATGGGACTGTGTGGGAAGACTGTGATGGGACAGTGTCGGAACACTGTGATGGGACAGTGTCGGAACAGTGTAATGGGACTGTGTTGGAACACTGCGATGGGAATGCGTCGGAACACTGTGATGGGACTGTGTTGGAACACTGTGATGGGACTGTGTTGGAACACTGTGATGGGACTGTGTTGGAGCACTGTGATGGGACTGTGATGGGACTGCGTCGGAACACTGTGATGGGATTGTGTTGGAACACTGTGATGGGACAGTGTCGGAACACTGTGATGGGACAGTGTCGGAACACTGTGATGGGACTGTGTTGGAACACTGTGATGGGACTGTGTTGGAGCACTGTGATGGGACTGTGATGGGACTGCGTCGGAACACTGTGATGGGACTGCATCGGAACACTGTGATGGGAATGTGTCGGAACAATGTGATGGGACTGTGTTGGAACACTGTGATGGGACTGTGTGGGAACAGTGTGATGGGACTGTGTTGGAACACTGTGATGGGACTGTGTTGGAACACTGTGATGGGACTGTGATGGGACTGCGTCGGAACACTGCGATGGGAATGCGTCGGAACACTGTGATTGGACTGTGTTGGAACACTGTGATGGGACTGTGTTGGAACACTGTGATGGGACGGTGTCGGAACACTGTGATGGGACTGTGTGGGAACACTGTGATGGGACTGTGTGGGAACACTGTGATGGGACTGTGTGGGAACACTGTGATGGGACTGTGTTGGAACACTGTGATGGGACTGTGTCAGAACACTGTGATGGGACTGTGTGGGAACACTGTGATGGGACTGTGTCGGAACACTGTGATGGGACTGCGTCGGAACACTTTGATGGGACTGTGTTGGAACACGGTGATGGGACAGTGTCGGAACAGTGTAATGGGACTGTGTTGGAACACTGTGATGGGACTGTGTGGGAACACTGTGATGGAACTGTGTGGGAACACTGTGATGGGACTGTGTCGGAACACTGTGATTGGACTGCGTTGGAACACTGTGATGGAACAGTGTTGGAACACTGTGATGGGACTGTGTTGGAACACTGTGATGGGACTGTGTTGGAACACTGTGATGGGACTGCGTCGGAACACTGTGATGGGACTGTGTCGGAACACTGTGATGGGACTGTGTTGGAACACTGTGATGGGACTGTGTGGGAACAGTGTGATGGGACTGTGATGGAACACTGTGATGGGACTGCGTCGGAACACTGTGATGGGACTGTGTTGGAACACTGTGATGGGACTGCGTTGGAACACTGTGATGGGACTGCGTCGGAACACTTTGATGGGACTGTGTTTGAACACTGTGATGGGACTGCGTTGGAACCCTGTGATGGGACTGTGTTGGAACACTGTGATGGGACTGTGTTGGAACACTGTGATGGGACTGTGTCGGAACAATGAGATGGGACTGTGTTGGAACACTGTGATGGGACTGTGTTTGAACACTGTGATGGGACTGCGTCGGAACACTGTGATGGGACTGTGTTGGAACACTGTGATGGGACTCTGTTGGAACACTGTGATGGGACTGTGTTGCAACATTGTGATGGGACTGCGTTGGAACACTGCGATGGGACTGTGCTGGAATTCTGTGCTGGGACTGTGTCGGAACACTGTGATGGGACTGTGTTGGAACAGTGTGATGGGACTGCGTCGGAACACTGCGATGGGAATGCGTCGGAACACTGTGATGGGACTGTGTTGGAACACTGTGATGGGACTGTGTTGGAACACTGTGATGGGACTGTGTTGGAGCACTGTGATGGGACTGTGATGGGACTGCGTCGGAACACTGTGATGGGATTGTGTTGGAACACTGTGATGGGACAGTGTCGGAACACTGTGATGGGACAGTGTCGGAACAGTGTAATGGGACTGTGTTGGAACACTGTGATGGGACTGTGTGGGAAGACTGTGATGGGACTGTGTCGGAACACTGTGATGGGACAGTGTCGGAACACTGTGATGGGACTGCGTTGGAACACTGTGATGGAACTGTGTTGGAACACTGTGATGGGACTGTGTTGGAACACTGTGATGGGACTGCGTTGGAACACTGTGATGGGACTGCGTCGGAACACTGTGATGGGACTGTGTCGGAACACTGTGATGGGACTGTGTTGGAACACTGTGATGGGACTGTGTGGGAACAGTGTGAGGGGACTGTGTTGGAACACTGTGATGGGACTGCGTTGGAACACTGTGATGGGACTGCGTCGGAACACTGTGATGGGACTGTGTCGGAACACTGTGATGGGACTGTGTTGGAACACTGTGATGGGACTGTGTGGGAACAGTGTGATGGGACTGTGTTGGAACACTGTGATGGGACTGCGTCGGAACATTGTGATGGGACTGTGTTGGAACATTGTGATGGGACTGCGTTGGAACACTGTGATGGGACTGCGTCGGAACACTTTGATGGGACTGTGTTTGAACACTGTGATGGGACTGTGTTGGAACACTGCGATGGGACTGTGTCGGAACACAGTGATGGGACTGTGTAGGAACACTGTGATGGGACTGTGTGGGAACACTGTGATGGGACTGTGTCGGAACACTGTGATGGGACTGTGTTGGAACACTGTGATGGGACTGTGTCGGAACACTGAGATGGGACTGTGTGGGAACACTGTGATGGGACTGTGTCGGAACACTGTGATGGGACTGCGTCGGAACACTTTGATGGGACTGTGTTGGAACACTGTGATGGGACTGTGTTTGAACACTGTGATGGGACTGCGTTGGAACACTGTGATGGGACTGTGTTGGAACACTGTGATGGGACTGTGTTGGAATACTGTGATGGGACTGCGTCGGAACACTGTGATAGGACTGTGTCCGAACACTGAGTTGGGACTGTGTCAGAACACTGTGATGGGACTGTGTCGGAACACTGTGATGGGACTATGTGATGGAAAACTGTGATGGGACTGTGTTGGAACACTGTGATGGGACTGTGTTGGAACACTGCGATGGGACTGTGTCGGAACACTGTGATGGGACTGTGTTGGAACACTGTGATGGGACTGTGTTGGAACACTGTGATGGGACTGTGTGGGAACACTGTGATGGGACTGTGTCGGAACACTGTGATGGGACTGTGTTGGAACACTGTGATGGGACTGTGTCGGAACACTGTGATGGGACTGTGTGGGAACACTGTGATGGGACTGTGTCGGAACACTGTGATGGGACTGCGTCGGAACACTTTGATGGGACTGTGTTGGAACACTGTGATGGGACTGTGTTGGAACACTGTGATGGGACTGTGTTGGAACACTGTGATGGGACTGTGTTTGAACACTGTGATGGGACTGTGTTGGAACACTGTGATGGGACTGTGTTGGAACACTGTGATGGGACTGCGTCGGAACACTGTGATAGGACTGTGTCGGAACACTGTGTTGGGACTGTGTCGGAACACTGTGATGGGACTGTGTCGGAACACTGTGATGGGACGATGTGATGGAAAACTGTGATGGGACTGTGTTGGAACACTGTGATGGGACTGTGTTGGAACACTGCGATGGGACACTGTTGTCACATTGTGATGGGACTGAGTTGGAACACTGTGATGGGACTGTGATGGAACACTGTGATGGGACTATGTGATGGAAAACTGTGATGGGACTGTGTTGGAACACTGTGATGGGACTGTGTTGGAACACTGCGATGGGACTCTGTTGGCACATTGTGATGGGACTGAGTTGGAACACTGTGATGGGACTGTGATGGAACACTGTGATGAGACTATGTGATGGAAAACTGTGATGGGACTGTTTTGGAACACTGTGATGGGACTGTTTTGGAACACTGTGATGGGACTCTGTTGGCACATTGTGATGGGACTGAGTTGGAACACTGTGATGGGACTGTGATGGAACATTGTGATGGGACTGTGTCGGAACACTGTGATGGGACTGTGTGATGGAACATTGTGATGGGACTGTGTCGTAACACTGTGATGGGACTAGGTGATGGAACAGTGTGATGGGACTGTGTGATGTAACATTGTGATGGGACTGTGATGGAACACTGTGTTGGGACTGTGTTGGAACACTGTGATGGGACTGTGTTGGAGCACTGTGATGGGACTGTGTTGGAGCACTGTGATGGGACTGTGATGGGACTGCGTCGGAACACTGCGATGGGAAAGTGTTGGACCAATGTGATGGGACTGTGTCGGAACACTGTGATGGGACTGTGTCGGAACACTGTGATGGGACAGTGTCGGAACAGTGTAATGGGACTGTGTTGGAACACTGTGATGGGACTGTGTTGGAACACTGTGATAGGACTGTGTGGGAACACTGTGATGGGACTGTGTCGGACCACTGTGATGGGACTGTGTCGGAACACTGTGATGGGACTGCGTTGGAACACTGTGATGGAACTGTGTTGGAACACTGTGATGGGACTGTGTTGGAACACTGTGATGGGACTGCGTTGGAACACTGTGATTGGACTGCGTCGGAACACTGTGATGGGACTGTGTGGGAACAGTGTAATGGGACTGTGTTGGAACACTGTGATGGGACTGTGTGGGAACACTGTGATGGGACTGTGTGGGAACACTGTGATGGGACTGTGTCGGAACACTGTGATGGGACTGCGTTGGAACACTGTGATGGAACAGTGTTGGAACACTGTGATGGGACTGTGTTGGAACACTGTGATGGGACTGCGTTGGAACACTGTGATGGGACTGCGTCGGAATACTGTGATGGGACTGTGTCGGAACACTGTGATGGGACTGTGTTGGAACACTGTGATGGGACTGTGTGGGAACACTGTGATGGGACTGTGTCGGAACACTGTGATGGGACTGTGTCGGAACACTGTGATGGGACTGTGTTGGAACACTGTGATGGGACTGTGTGGGAACAGTGTAATGGGACTGTGTTGGAACACTGTGATGGGACTGTGTAGGAACACTGTGATGGGACTGTGTGGGAACACTGTGATGGGACTGTGTCGGAACACTGTGATGGGACTGCGTTGGAACACTGTGATGGAACTGTGTTGGAACACTGTGATGGGACTGTGTTGGAACACTGTGATGGGACTGCGTTGGAACACTGTGATAGGACTGCATCGGAACACTGTGATGGGACTGCATCGGAACACTGTGATGGGAATGTGTCGGAACAATGTGATGGGACTGTGTTGGAACACTGTGATGGGACTGTGTGGGAACAGTGTGATGGGACTGTGTTGGAACACTGTGATGGGACTGTGTTGGAACACTGTGATGGGACTGTGATGGGACTGCGTCGGAACACTGCGATGGGAATGCGTCGGAACACTGTGATTGGACTGTGTTGGAACACTGTGATGGGACTGTGTTGGAACACTGTGATGGGACGGTGTCGGAACACTGTGATGGGACTGTGTTGGAACACTGTGATGGGACTGTGTGGGAACACTGTGATGGGACTGTGTGGGAACACTGTGATGGGACTGTGTTGGAACACTGTGATGGGACTGTGTCAGAACACTGTGATGGGACTGTGTGGGAACACTGTGATGGGACTGTGTCGGAACACTGTGATGGGACTGCGTCGGAACACTTTGATGGGACTGTGTTGGAACACGGTGATGGGACAGTGTCGGAACAGTGTAATGGGACTGTGTTGGAACACTGTGATGGGACTGTGTGGGAACACTGTGATGGAACTGTGTGGGAACACTGTGATGGGACTGTGTCGGAACACTGTGATTGGACTGCGTTGGAACACTGTGATGGAACAGTGTTGGAACACTGTGATGGGACTGTGTTGGAACACTGTGATGGGACTGTGTTGGAACACTGTGATGGGACTGCGTCGGAACACTGTGATGGGACTGTGTCGGAACACTGTGATGGGACTGTGTTGGAACACTGTGATGGGACTGTGTGGGAACAGTGTGATGGGACTGTGTTGGAACACTGTGATGGGACTGCGTCGGAACACTGTGATGGGACTGTGTTGGAACACTGTGATGGGACTGCGTTGGAACACTGTGATGGGACTGCGTCGGAACACTTTGATGGGACTGTGTTTGAACACTGTGATGGGACTGCGTTGGAACCCTGTGATGGGACTGTGTTGGAACACTGTGATGGGACTGTGTTGGAACACTGTGATGGGACTGTGTCGGAACAATGAGATGGGACTGTGTTGGAACACTGTGATGGGACTGTGTTTGAACACTGTGATGGGACTGCGTCGGAACACTGTGATGGGACTGTGTTGGAACACTGTGATGGGACTCTGTTGGAACACTGTGATGGGACTGTGTTGCAACATTGTGATGGGACTGCGTTGGAACACTGCGATGGGACTGTGCTGGAATTCTGTGCTGGGACTGTGTCGGAACACTGTGATGGGACTGTGTTGGAACAGTGTGATGGGACTGCGTCGGAACACTGCGATGGGAATGCGTCGGAACACTGTGATGGGACTGTGTTGGAACACTGTGATGGGACTGTGTTGGAACACTGTGATGGGACTGTGTTGGAGCACTGTGATGGGACTGTGATGGGACTGCGTCGGAACACTGTGATGGGATTGTGTTGGAACACTGTGATGGGACAGTGTCGGAACACTGTGATGGGACAGTGTCGGAACAGTGTAATGGGACTGTGTTGGAACACTGTGATGGGACTGTGTGGGAAGACTGTGATGGGACTGTGTCGGAACACTGTGATGGGACAGTGTCGGAACACTGTGATGGGACTGCGTTGGAACACTGTGATGGAACTGTGTTGGAACACTGTGATGGGACTGTGTTGGAACACTGTGATGGGACTGCGTTGGAACACTGTGATGGGACTGCGTCGGAACACTGTGATGGGACTGTGTCGGAACACTGTGATGGGACTGTGTTGGAACACTGTGATGGGACTGTGTGGGAAAAGTGTGAGGGGACTGTGTTGGAACACTGTGATGGGACTGCGTTGGAACACTGTGATGGGACTGCGTCGGAACACTGTGATGGGACTGTGTCGGAACACTGTGATGGGACTGTGTTGGAACACTGTGATGGGACTGTGTGGGAACAGTGTGATGGGACTGTGTTGGAACACTGTGATGGGACTGCGTCGGAACATTGTGATGGGACTGTGTTGGAACATTGTGATGGGACTGCGTTGGAACACTGTGATGGGACTGCGTCGGAACACTTTGATGGGACTGTGTTTGAACACTGTGATGGGACTGCGTTGGAACACTGTGATGGGACTGTGTTGGAACACTGTGAAGGGACTGTGTTGGAACACTGTGATGGGACTGTGTCGGAACAATGTGATGGGACTGTGTTGGAACACTGTGATGGGACTGTGTTGGAACACTGTGATGGGACTGTGTTGTAACACTGTGATGGGACTGTGTTGGAACACTGTGATGGGACTGTGTTGGAACACTGTGATGGGACTGTGTTGGAACACTTTGATGGGACTGCGTCGGAACACTGTGATAGGACTGTGTTGGAACACTGTGTTGGGACTGTGTCGGAACACTGTGATGGGACTGCGTCGGAACACTTTGATGGGTCTGTGTTGGAACACTGTGATGGGACTGTGTTGGAACACTGTGATGGGACTGCGTCGGAACACTTTGATGGGACTGTGTTTGAACACTGTGATGGGACTGCGTTGGAACACTGTGATGGGACTGTGTTGGAACACTGTGATGGGACTGTGTTGGAACACTGTGATGGGACTGTGTCGGAACACTGTGATGGGACTGCGTCGGAACACTTTGATGGGACTGTGTTGGAACACTGTGATGGGACTGCGTTGGAACACTGCGATGGGACTGTGCTGGAATTCTGTGATGGGACTGTGTCGGAACACTGTGATGGGACTGTGATGGAACACTGTGATGGGACTGTGTTGGAACACTGTGATGGGACTGTGTTGGAACACTGTGATGGGACTGTGTGGGAACACTGTGATGGAACTGTGTGGGAACACTGTGATGGGACTGTGTCGGAACACTGTGATGGGACTGCGTTGGAACACTGTGATGGAACAGTGTTGGAACACTGTGATGGGACTGTGTTGGAACACTGTGATGGGACTGTGTTGGAACACTGTGATGGGACTGCGTCGGAACACTGTGATGGGACTGTGTCGGAACACTGTGATGGGACTGTGTTGGAACACTGTGATGGGACTGTGTGGGAACAGTGTGATCGGACTGTGTTGGAACACTGTGATGGGACTGCGTCGGAACACTGTGATGGGACTGTGTTGGAACACTGTGATGGGACTGCGTTGGAACACTGTGATGGGACTGCGTCGGAACACTTTGATGGGACTGTGTTTGAACACTGTGATGGGACTGCGTTGGAACCCTGTGATGGGACTGTGTTGGAACACTTTGATGGGACTGTGTTGGAACACTGTGATGGGACTGTGTCGGAACAATGAGATGGGACTGTGTTGGAACACTGTGATGGGACTGTGTTTGAACACTGTGATGGGACTGCGTCGGAACACTGTGATGGGACTGTGTTGGAACACTGTGATGGGATTCTGTTGGAACACTGTGATGGGACTGTGTTGCAACATTGTGATGGGACTGCGTTGGAACACTGCGATGGGACTGTGCTGGAATTCTGTGCTGGGACTGTGTCGGAACACTGTGATGGGACTGTGTTGGAACAGTGTGATGGGACTGCGTCGGAACACTGCGATGGGAATGCGTCGGAACACTGTGATGGGACTGTGTTGGAACACTGTGATGGGACTGTGTTGGAACACTGTGATGGGACTGTGTTGGAGCACTGTGATGGGACTGTGATGGGACTGCGTCGGAACACTGTGATGGGATTGTGTTGGAACACTGTGATGGGACAGTGTCGGAACACTGTGATGGGACAGTGTCGGAACAGTGTAATGGGACTGTGTTGGAACACTGTGATGGGACTGTGTGGGAAGACTGTGATGGGACAGTGTCGGAACACTGTGATGGGACAGTGTCGGAACAGTGTAATGGGCCTGTGTTGGAACACTGCGATGGGAATGCGTCGGAACACTGTGATGGGACTGTGTTGGAACACTGTGATGGGACTGTGTTGGAACACTGTGATGGGACTGTGTTGGAGCACTGTGATGGGACTGTGATGGGACTGCGTCGGAACACTGTGATGGGATTGTGTTGGAACACTGTGATGGGACAGTGTCGGAACACTGTGATGGGACAGTGTCGGAACACTGTGATGGGACTGTGTTGGAACACTGTGATGGGACTGTGTTGGAGCACTGTGATGGGACTGTGATGGGACTGCGTCGGAACACTGTGATGGGACTGCATCGGAACACTGTGATGGGAATGTGTCGGAACAATGTGATGGGACTGTGTTGGAACACTGTGATGGGACTGTGTGGGAACAGTGTGATGGGACTGTGTTGGAACACTGTGATGGGACTGTGTTGGAACACTGTGATGGGACTGTGATGGGACTGCGTCGGAACACTGCGATGGGAATGCGTCGGAACACTGTGATTGGACTGTGTTGGAACACTGTGATGGGACTGTGTTGGAACACTGTGATGGGACGGTGTCGGAACACTGTGATGGGACTGTGTTGGAACACTGTGATGGGACTGTGTGGGAACACTGTGATGGGACTGTGTGGGAACACTGTGATGGGACTGTGTTGGAACACTGTGATGGGACTGTGTCAGAACACTGTGATGGGACTGTGTGGGAACACTGTGATGGGACTGTGTCGGAACACTGTGATGGGACTGCGTCGGAACACTTTGATGGGACTGTGTTGGAACACGGTGATGGGACAGTGTCGGAACAGTGTAATGGGACTGTGTTGGAACACTGTGATGGGACTGTGTGGGAACACTGTGATGGAACTGTGTGGGAACACTGTGATGGGACTGTGTCGGAACACTGTGATTGGACTGCGTTGGAACACTGTGATGGAACAGTGTTGGAACACTGTGATGGGACTGTGTTGGAACACTGTGATGGGACTGTGTTGGAACACTGTGATGGGACTGCGTCGGAACACTGTGATGGGACTGTGTCGGAACACTGTGATGGGACTGTGTTGGAACACTGTGATGGAACAGTGTTGGAACACTGTGATGGGACTGTGTTGGAACACTGTGATGGGACTGTGTTGGAACACTGTGATGGGACTGCGTCGGAACACTGTGATGGGACTGTGTCGGAACACTGTGATGGGACTGTGTTGGAACACTGTGATGGGACTGTGTGGGAACAGTGTGATGGGACTGTGATGGAACACTGTGATGGGACTGCGTCGGAACACTGTGATGGGACTGTGTTGGAACACTGTGATGGGACTGCGTTGGAACACTGTGATGGGACTGCGTCGGAACACTTTGATGGGACTGTGTTTGAACACTGTGATGGGACTGCGTTGGAACCCTGTGATGGGACTGTGTTGGAACACTGTGATGGGACTGTGTTGGAACACTGTGATGGGACTGTGTCGGAACAATGAGATGGGACTGTGTTGGAACACTGTGATGGGACTGTGTTTGAACACTGTGATGGGACTGCGTCGGAACACTGTGATGGGACTGTGTTGGAACACTGTGATGGGACTCTGTTGGAACACTGTGATGGGACTGTGTTGCAACATTGTGATGGGACTGCGTTGGAACACTGCGATGGGACTGTGCTGGAATTCTGTGCTGGGACTGTGTCGGAACACTGTGATGGGACTGTGTTGGAACAGTGTGATGGGACTGCGTCGGAACACTGCGATGGGAATGCGTCGGAACACTGTGATGGGACTGTGTTGGAACACTGTGATGGGACTGTGTTGGAACACTGTGATGGGACTGTGTTGGAGCACTGTGATGGGACTGTGATGGGACTGCGTCGGAACACTGTGATGGGATTGTGTTGGAACACTGTGATGGGACAGTGTCGGAACACTGTGATGGGACAGTGTCGGAACAGTGTAATGGGACTGTGTTGGAACACTGTGATGGGACTGTGTGGGAAGACTGTGATGGGACTGTGTCGGAACACTGTGATGGGACAGTGTCGGAACACTGTGATGGGACTGCGTTGGAACACTGTGATGGAACTGTGTTGGAACACTGTGATGGGACTGTGTTGGAACACTGTGATGGGACTGCGTTGGAACACTGTGATGGGACTGCGTCGGAACACTGTGATGGGACTGTGTCGGAACACTGTGATGGGACTGTGTTGGAACACTGTGATGGGACTGTGTGGGAACAGTGTGAGGGGACTGTGTTGGAACACTGTGATGGGACTGCGTTGGAACACTGTGATGGGACTGCGTCGGAACACTGTGATGGGACTGTGTCGGAACACTGTGATGGGACTGTGTTGGAACACTGTGATGGGACTGTGTGGGAACAGTGTGATGGGACTGTGTTGGAACACTGTGATGGGACTGCGTCGGAACATTGTGATGGGACTGTGTTGGAACATTGTGATGGGACTGCGTTGGAACACTGTGATGGGACTGCGTCGGAACACTTTGATGGGACTGTGTTTGAACACTGTGATGGGACTGCGTTGGAACACTGTGATGGGACTGTGTTGGAACACTGTGAAGGGACTGTGTTGGAACACTGTGATGGGACTGTGTCGGAACAATGTGATGGGACTGTGTTGGAACACTGTGATGGGACTGTGTTGGAACACTGTGATGGGACTGTGTTGTAACACTGTGATGGGACTGTGTTGGAACACTGTGATGGGACTGTGTTGGAACACTGTGATGGGACTGTGTTGGAACACTTTGATGGGACTGCGTCGGAACACTGTGATAGGACTGTGTTTGAACACTGTGTTGGGACTGTGTCGGAACACTGTGATGGGACTGCGTCGGAACACTTTGATGGGTCTGTGTTGGAACACTGTGATGGGACTGTGTTGGAACACTGTGATGGGACTGCGTCGGAACACTTTGATGGGACTGTGTTTGAACACTGTGATGGGACTGCGTTGGAACACTGTGATGGGACTGTGTTGGAACACTGTGATGGGACTGTGTTGGAACACTGTGATGGGACTGTGTCGGAACACTGTGATGGGACTGCGTCGGAACACTTTGATGGGACTGTGTTGGAACACTGTGATGGGACTGCGTTGGAACACTGCGATGGGACTGTGCTGGAATTTTGTGATGGGACTGTGTCGGAACACTGTGATGGGACTGTGATGGAACACTGTGATGGGACTGTGTTGGAACACTGTGATGGGACTGTGTTGGAACACTGTGATGGGACTGTGTGGGAACACTGTGATGGAACTGTGTGGGAACACTGTGATGGGACTGTGTCGGAACACTGTGATGGGACTGCGTTGGAACACTGTGATGGAACAGTGTTGGAACACTGTGATGGGACTGTGTTGGAACACTGTGATGGGACTGTGTTGGAACACTGTGATGGGACTGCGTCGGAACACTGTGATGGGACTGTGTCGGAACACTGTGATGGGACTGTGTTGGAACACTGTGATGGGACTGTGTGGGAACAGTGTGATGGGACTGTGTTGGAACACTGTGATGGGACTGCGTCGGAACACTGTGATGGGACTGTGTTGGAACACTGTGATGGGACTGCGCTGGAACACTGTGATGGGACTGCGTCGGAACACTTTGATGGGACTGTGTTTGAACACTGTGATGGGACTGCGTTGGAACCCTGTGATGGGACTGTGTTGGAACACTTTGATGGGACTGTGTTGGAACACTGTGATGGGACTGTGTCGGAACAATGAGATGGGACTGTGTTGGAACACTGTGATGGGACTGTGTTTGAACACTGTGATGGGACTGCGTCGGAACACTGTGATGGGACTGTGTTGGAACACTGTGATGGGATTCTGTTGGAACACTGTGATGGGACTGTGTTGCAACATTGTGATGGGACTGCGTTGGAACACTGCGATGGGACTGTGCTGGAATTCTGTGCTGGGACTGTGTCGGAACACTGTGATGGGACTGTGTTGGAACAGTGTGATGGGACTGCGTCGGAACACTGCGATGGGAATGCGTCGGAACACTGTGATGGGACTGTGTTGGAACACTGTGATGGGACTGTGTTGGAACACTGTGATGGGACTGTGTTGGAGCACTGTGATGGGACTGTGATGGGACTGCGTCGGAACACTGTGATGGGATTGTGTTGGAACACTGTGATGGGACAGTGTCGGAACACTGTGATGGGACAGTGTCGGAACAGTGTAATGGGACTGTGTTGGAACACTGTGATGGGACTGTGTGGGAAGACTGTGATGGGACAGTGTCGGAACACTGTGATGGGACAGTGTCGGAACAGTGTAATGGGACTGTGTTGGAACACTGCGATGGGAATGCGTCGGAACACTGTGATGGGACTGTGTTGGAACACTGTGATGGGACTGTGTTGGAACACTGTGATGGGACTGTGTTGGAGCACTGTGATGGGACTGTGATGGGACTGCGTCGGAACACTGTGATGGGATTGTGTTGGAACACTGTGATGGGACAGTGTCGGAACACTGTGATGGGACAGTGTCGGAACACTGTGATGGGACTGTGTTGGAACACTGTGATGGGACTGTGTTGGAGCACTGTGATGGGACTGTGATGGGACTGCGTCGGAACACTGTGATGGGATTGTGTTGGAACACTGTGATGGGACAGTGTCGGAACACTGTGATGGGACAGTGTCGGAACAGTGTAATGGGACTGTGTCGGAACACTGTGATGGGACTGTGTCGGAACACTGTGATGGGACTGCGTTGGAACACTGTGATGGAACTGTGTTGGAACACTGTGATGGGACTGTGTTGGAACACTGTGATGGGACTGCGTTGGAACACTGTGATGGGACTGCGTCGGAACACTGTGATGGGACTGTGTCGGAACACTGTGATGGGACTGTGTTGGAACACTGTGATGGGACTGTGTGGGAACAGTGTGAGGGGACTGTGTTGGAACACTGTGATGGGACTGCGTCGGAACATTGTGATGGGACTGTGTTGGAACATTGTGATGGGACTGCGTTGGAACACTGTGATGGGACTGCGTCGGAACACTTTGATGGGACTGTGTTTGAACACTGTGATGGGACTGCGTTGGAACACTGTGATGGGACTGTGTTGGAACACTGTGAAGGGACTGTGTTGGAACACTGTGATGGGACTGTGTCGGAACAATGTGATGGGACTGTGTTGGAACACTGTGATGGGACTGTGTTGGAACACTGTGATGGGACTGTGTTGTAACACTGTGATGGGACTGTGTTGGAACACTGTGATGGGACTGTGTTGGAACACTGTGATGGGACTGTGTTGGAACACTTTGATGGGACTGCGTCGGAACACTGTGATAGGACTGTGTTGGAACACTGTGTTGGGACTGTGTCGGAACACTGTGATGGGACTGCGTCGGAACACTTTGATGGGTCTGTGTTGGAACACTGTGATGGGACTGTGTTGGAACACTGTGATGGGACTGTGTTGGAACACTGTGATGGGACTGTGTGGGAACACTGTGATGGAACTGTGTGGGAACACTGTGATGGGACTGTGTCGGAACACTGTGATGGGACTGCGTTGGAACACTGTGATGGAACAGTGTTGGAACACTGTGATGGGACTGTGTTGGAACACTGTGATGGGACTGTGTTGGAACACTGTGATGGGACTGCGTCGGAACACTGTGATGGGGCTGTGTCGGAACACTGTGATGGGACTGTGTTGGAACACTGTGATGGGACTGTGTGGGAACAGTGTGATGGGACTGTGTTGGAACACTGTGATGGGACTGCGTCGGAACACTGTGATGGGACTGTGTTGGAACACTGTGATGGGACTGCGCTGGAACACTGTGATGGGACTGCGTCGGAACACTTTGATGGGACTGTGTTTGAACACTGTGATGGGACTGCGTTGGAACCCTGTGATGGGACTGTGTTGGAACACTTTGATGGGACTGTGTTGGAACACTGTGATGGGACTGTGTCGGAACAATGAGATGGGACTGTGTTGGAACACTGTGATGGGACTGTGTTTGAACACTGTGATGGGACTGCGTCGGAACACTGTGATGGGACTGTGTTGGAACACTGTGATGGGATTCTGTTGGAACACTGTGATGGGACTGTGTTGCAACATTGTGATGGGACTGCGTTGGAACACTGCGATGGGACTGTGCTGGAATTCTGTGCTGGGACTGTGTCGGAACACTGTGATGGGACTGTGTTGGAACAGTGTGATGGGACTGCGTCGGAACACTGCGATGGGAATGCGTCGGAACACTGTGATGGGACTGTGTTGGAACACTGTGATGGGACTGTGTTGGAACACTGTGATGGGACTGTGTTGGAGCACTGTGATGGGACTGTGATGGGACTGCGTCGGAACACTGTGATGGGATTGTGTTGGAACACTGTGATGGGACAGTGTCGGAACACTGTGATGGGACAGTGTCGGAACAGTGTAATGGGACTGTGTTGGAACACTGTGATGGGACTGTGTGGGAAGACTGTGATGGGACAGTGTCGGAACACTGTGATGGGACAGTGTCGGAACAGTGTAATGGGACTGTGTTGGAACACTGCGATGGGAATGCGTCGGAACACTGTGATGGGACTGTGTTGGAACACTGTGATGGGACTGTGTTGGAACACTGTGATGGGACTGTGTTGGAGCACTGTGATGGGACTGTGATGGGACTGCGTCGGAACACTGTGATGGGATTGTGTTGGAACACTGTGATGGGACAGTGTCGGAACACTGTGATGGGACAGTGTCGGAACACTGTGATGGGACTGTGTTGGAACACTGTGATGGGACTGTGTTGGAGCACTGTGATGGGACTGTGATGGGACTGCGTCGGAACACTGTGATGGGATTGTGTTGGAACACTGTGATGGGACAGTGTCGGAACACTGTGATGGGACAGTGTCGGAACAGTGTAATGGGACTGTGTCGGAACACTGTGATGGGACTGTGTCGGAACACTGTGATGGGACTGCGTTGGAACACTGTGATGGAACTGTGTTGGAACACTGTGATGGGACTGTGTTGGAACACTGTGATGGGACTGCGTTGGAACACTGTGATGGGACTGCGTCGGAACACTGTGATGGGACTGTGTCGGAACACTGTGATGGGACTGTGTTGGAACACTGTGATGGGACTGTGTGGGAACAGTGTGAGGGGACTGTGTTGGAACACTGTGATGGGACTGCGTCGGAACATTGTGATGGGACTGTGTTGGAACATTGTGATGGGACTGCGTTGGAACACTGTGATGGGACTGCGTCGGAACACTTTGATGGGACTGTGTTTGAACACTGTGATGGGACTGCGTTGGAACACTGTGATGGGACTGTGTTGGAACACTGTGAAGGGACTGTGTTGGAACACTGTGATGGGACTGTGTCGGAACAATGTGATGGGACTGTGTTGGAACACTGTGATGGGACTGTGTTGGAACACTGTGATGGGACTGTGTTGTAACACTGTGATGGGACTGTGTTGGAACACTGTGATGGGACTGTGTTGGAACACTGTGATGGGACTGTGTTGGAACACTTTGATGGGACTGCGTCGGAACACTGTGATAGGACTGTGTTGGAACACTGTGTTGGGACTGTGTCGGAACACTGTGATGGGACTGCGTCGGAACACTTTGATGGGTCTGTGTTGGAACACTGTGATGGGACTGTGTTGGAACACTGTGATGGGACTGCGTCGGAACACTTTGATGGGACTGTGTTTGAACACTGTGATGGGACTGCGTTGGAACACTGTGATGGGACTGTGTTGGAACACTGTGATGGGACTGTGTTGGAACACTGTGATGGGACTGTGTCGGAACACTGTGATGGGACTGCGTCGGAACACTTTGATGGGACTGTGTTGGAACACTGTGATGGGACTGCGTTGGAACACTGCGATGGGACTGTGCTGGAATTTTGTGATGGGACTGTGTCGGAACACTGTGATGGGACTGTGATGGAACACTGTGATGGGACTGTGTTGGAACACTGTGATGGGACTGTGTTGGAACACTGTGATGGGACTGTGATGGGACTGCGTCGGAACACTGCGATGGGAATGCGTCGGAACACTGTGATTGGACTATGTTGGAACACTGTGATGGGACTGTGTTGGAACACTGTGATGGGACGGTGTCGGAACACTGTGATGGGACTGTGTTGGAACACTGTGATGGGACTGTGTGGGAAAACTGTGATGGGACTGTGTCGGAACACTGTGATGGGACTGTGTTGGAACACTGTGATGGGACTGTGTCGGAACACTGAGATGGGACTGTGTGGGAACACTGTGATGGGACTGTGTCGGAACACTGTGATGGGACTGCGTCGGAACACTTTGATGGGACTGTGTTGGAACACTGTGATGGGACTGTATTGGAACACTGTGATGGGACTGTGTTTGAACACTGTGATGGGACTGCGTTGGAACACTGTGATGGGACTGTGTTGGAACACTGTGATGGGACTGTGTTGGAACACTGTGATGGGACTGTGTTGTATCACTGTGATGGGACTGCGTTGGAATACTGTGATGGGACTGTGATGGAACACTGTGATGGGACTGCGTCGGAACACTGTGATGGGACTGTGTTGGAGCACTGTGATGGGACTGTGATGGGACTGCGTCGGAACACTGCGATGGGAATGTGTCGGACCAATGTGATGGGACTGTGTCGGAACACTGTGATGGGACTGTGTCGGAACACTGTGATGGGACAGTGTCGGAACAGTGTAATGGGACGGTGTCGGAACACTGTGATGGGACTGTGCGATGGAACACTGTGATGGGACTGTGTTGGAACACTGTGATGGGACTGCGTCAGAACACTGTGATGGGACTGCGTCGGAACACTGTGATGGGACTGTGTTGGAACACTGTGATGGGACTGTGTTGGAGCACTGTGATGGGACTGTGATGGGACTGCGTCGGAACACTGCGATGGGAATGTGTCGGACCAATGTGATGGGACTGTGTCGGAACACTGTGATGGGACTGTGTCGGAACACTGTGATGGGACAGTGTCGGAACAGTGTAATGGGACTGTGTTGGAACACTGTGATGGGACTGTGTTGGAACACTGTGATAGGACTGTGTGGGAACACTGTGATGGGACTGTGTCGGA
Organism: Chiloscyllium punctatum; assembly: GCF_047496795.1. Taxonomy (NCBI): domain Eukaryota; kingdom Metazoa; phylum Chordata; class Chondrichthyes; order Orectolobiformes; family Hemiscylliidae; genus Chiloscyllium; species Chiloscyllium punctatum. Next base: position 49,728,549 of record NC_092772.1, read on the forward strand.
CCACTGTGATGGGACTGTGTCGGAACACTGTGATGGGACTGCGTTGGAACACTGTGATGGAACTGTGTTGGAACACTGTGATGGGACTGTGTTGGAACACTGTGATGGGACTGCGTTGGAAGACTGTGATGGGACTGCGTCGGAACACTGTGATGGGACTGTGTCGGAACACTGGGATGGGACTGTGTTGGAACACTGTGATGGGACTGTGTGGGAACACTGTGATGGGACTGTGTCGGAACACTGTGATGCGACGATGTGATGGAAAACTGTGATGGGACTGTGTTGGAACACTGTGATGGGACTGTGTTGGAACACTGCGATGGGACACTGTTGTCACATTGTGATGGGACTGAGTTGGAACACTGTGATGGGACTGTGATGGAACACTGTGATGGGACTATGTGATGGAAAACTGTGATGGGACTGTGTTGGAACACTGTGATGGGACTGTGTTGGAACACTGCGATGGGACTCTGTTGGCACATTGTGATGGGACTGAGTTGGAACACTGTGATGGGACTGTGATGGAACACTGTGATGAGACTATGTGATGGAAAACTGTGATGGGACTGTTTTGGAACACTGTGATGGGACTGTGTTGGAACACTGTGATGGGACTCTGTTGGCACATTGTGATGGGACTGAGTTGGAACACTGTGATGGGACTGTGATGGAACATTGTGATGGGACTGTGTCGGAACACTGTGATGGGACTGTGTGATGGAACATTGTGATGGGACTGTGTCGTAACACTGTGATGGGACTAGGTGATGGAACAGTGTGATGGGACTGTGTGATGGAACATTGTGATGGGACTGTGATGGAACACTGTGTTGGGACTGTGTTGGAACACTGTGATGGGACTGTGTTGGAACACTGTGATGGGACTGTGTTGGAACACTGTGATGGGACTGTGTTGGAGCACTGTGATGGGACTGTGATGGGACTGCGTCGGAACACTGCGATGGGAATGTGTCGGACCAATGTGATGGGACTGTGTCGGAACACTGTGATGGGACTGTGTCGGAACACTGTGATGGGACAGTGTCGGAACAGTGTAATGGGACTGTGTTGGAACACTGTGATGGGACTGTGTTGGAACACTGTGATAGGACTGTGTGGGAACACTGTGATGGGACTGTGTCGGACCACTGTGATGGGACTGTGTCGGAACACTGTGATGGGACTGCGTTGGAACACTGTGATGGAACTGTGTTGGAACACTGTGATGGGACTGTGTTGGAACACTGTGATGGGACTGCGTTGGAACACTGTGATGGGACTGCGTCGGAACACTGTGATGGGACTGTGTCGGAACACTGTGATGGGACTGTGTGGGAACACTGTGATGGGACTGTGTCGGAACACTGTGATGGGACTGCGTTGGAACACTGTGATGGAACTGCGTTGGAACACTGTGATGGGACTGTGTTGGAACACTGTGATGGGACTGCGTTGGAACAGTGTGATGGGACTGCGTCGGAACACTGTGATGGGACTGTGTCGGAACACTGTGATGGGACTGTGTCGGAACACTGTGATGGGACTGTGTTGGAACACTGTGATGGGACTGTGTGGGAACAGTGTAATGGGACTGTGTTGGAACACTGTGATGGGACTGTGTGGGAACACTGTGATGGGACTGTGTCGGAACACTGTGATGGGACTGCGTTGGAACACTGTGATGGAACTGTGTTGGAACACTGTGATGGGACTGTGTTGGAACACTGTGATGGGACTGCGTTGGAACACTGTGATGGGACTGCGTCGGAACACTGTTATGGGACTGTGTCGGAACACTGTGATGGGACTGTGTTGGAACACTGTGATGGGACTGTGTGGGAACACTGTGATGGGACTGTGTCGGAACACTGTGATGGGACTGTGTCGGAACACTGTGATGGGACTGTGTTGGAACACTGTGATGGGACTGTGTGGGAACAGTGTAATGGGACTGTGTTGGAACACTGTGATGGGACTGTGTGGGAACACTGTGATGGGACTGTGTGGGAACACTGTGATGGGACTGTGTCGGAACACTGTGATGGGACTGCGTTGGAACACTGTGATGGAACTGTGTTGGAACACTGTGATGGGACTGCGTTGGAACACTGTGATGGGACTGCATCGGAACACTGTGATGGGACTGTGTCGGAACACTGTGATGGGACTGTGTTGGAACACTGTGATGGGACTGTGTGGGAACAGTGTGATGGGACTGTGTTGGAACACTGTGATGGGACTGTATTGGAACACTGTGATGGGACTGTGATGGGACTGCGTCGGAACACTGCGATGGGAATGCGTCGGAACACTGTGATTGGACTGTGTTGGAACACTGTGATGGGACTGTGTTGGAACACTGTGATGGGACGGTGTCGGAACACTGTGATGGGACTGTGTTGGAACACTGTGATGGGACTGTGTGGGAACACTGTGATGGGACTGTGTGGGAACACTGTGATGGGACTGTGTTGGAACACTGTGATGGGACTGTGTCAGAACAATGTGATGGGACTGTGTGGGAACACTGTGATGGGACTGTGTCGGAACACTGTGATGGGACTGCGTCGGAACACTTTGATGGGACTGTGTTGGAACACTGTGATGGGACTGTATTGGAACACTGTGATGGGACTGTGTTTGAACACTGTGATGGGACTGCGTTGGAACACTGTGATGGGATTGTGTTGGAACACTGTGATGGGACTGTGTTGGAATACTGTGATGGGATTGCGTCGGAACACTGTGATCGGCCTGTGTCGGAACACTGTGTTGGGACTGTGTTGGAACACTGTGATGGGACTGTGTTGGAACACTGTGATGGGACTGTGTGGGAACAGTGTAATGGGACTGTGTTGGAACACTGTGATGGGACTGTGTGGGAACACTGTGATGGGACTGTGTGGGAACACTGTGATGGGACTGTGTCGGAACACTGTGATGGGACTGCGTTGGAACACTGTGATGGAACTGTGTTGGAACTCTGTGATGGGACTGTGTTGGAACACTGTGATGGGACTGCGTTGGAACACTGTGATGGGACTGCGTCGGAACACTGTGATGGGACTGTGTCGGAACACTGTGATGGGACTGTGTTGGAACACTGTGATGGGACTGTGTGGGAACAGTGTAATGGGACTGTGTTGGAACACTGTGATGGGACTGTGTGGGAACACTGTGATGGGACTGTGTGGGAACACTGTGATGGGACTGTGTCGGAACACTGTGATGGGACTGCGTTGGAACACTGTGATGGAACTGTGTTGGAACACTGTGATGGGACTGTGTTGGAACACTGTGATGGGACTGCGTTGGAACACTGTGATGGGACTGCATCGGAACACTGTGATGGGACTGTGTCGGAACACTGTGATGGGACTGTGTTGGAACACTGTGATGGGACTGTGTGGGAACAGTGTGATGGGACTGTGTTGGAACACTGTGATGGGACTGTGTTGGATCACTGTGATGGGACTGTGATGGGACTGCGTCGGAACACTGCGATGGGAATGCGTCGGAACACTGTGATTGGACTGTGTTGGAACACTGTGATGGGACTGTGTTGGAACACTGTGATGGGACGGTGTCGGAACACTGTGATGGGACTGTGTCGGAACACTGTGTTGGGACTGCGTCGGAACACTGTGATGGGACTGTGTCGGAACACTGTGATGGGACTATGTGATGGAAAACTGTGATGGGACTGTGTTGGAACACTGTGATGGGACTGTGTTGGAACACTGCGATGGGACTGTGTCGGAACACTGTGATGGGACTGTGTTGGAACACTGTGATGGGACTGTGTTGGAACACTGTGATGGGACTGTGTGGGAACACTGTGATGGGACTGCGTCGGAACACTGTGATGGGACTGTGTTAGAACTCTGTGATGGGACTGTGTCAGAACACTGTGATGGGACTGTGTGGGAACACTGTGATGGGACTGTGTCGGAACACTGTGATGGGACTGCGTCGGAACACTTTGATGGGACTGTGTTGGAACACTGTGATGGGACTGTGTTGGAACACTGTGATGGGACTGTGTTTGAACACTGTGATGGGACTGTGTTGGAACACTGTGATGGGACTGTGTTGGAACACTGTGATGGGACTGTGATGGGACTGCGTCGGAACACTGTGATGGGATTGTGTTGGAACACTGTGATGGGACTGTGTTGGAACACTGTGATGGGACAGTGTCGGAACAGTGTAATGGGACTGTGTTGGAACACTGTGATGGGACTGTGTGGGAACACTGTGATGGGACTGTGTGGGAACACTGTGATGGGACTGTGTCGGAACACTGTGATGGGACTGCGTTGGAACACTGTGATGGAACTGTGTTGGAACACTGTGATGGGACTGTGTTGGAACACTGTGATGGGACTGCGTTGGAACACTGTGATGGGACTGCGTCGGAACACTGTGATGGGACTGTGTCGGAACACTGTGATGGGACTGTGTTGGAACACTGTGATGGGACTGTGTGGGAACAGTGTGATGGGACTGTGTTGGAACACTGTGATGGGACTGCGTCGGAACATTGTGATGGGACTGTGTTGGAACACTGTGATGGGACTGCGTTGGAACACTGTGATGGGACTGCGTCGGAACACTTTGATGGGACTGTGTTTGAACACTGTGATGGGACTGCGTTGGAACACTGTGATGGGACTGTGTTGGAACACTGTGAAGGGACTGTGTTGGAACACTGTGATGGGACTGTGTCGGAACAATGTGATGGGACTGTGTTGGAACACTGTGATGGGACTGTGTTGGAACACTGTGATGGGACTGTGTTGGAACACTGTGATGGGACTGTGTTGGAACAGTGTGATGGGACTGTGTGATGGAACATTGTGATGGGATAGTGTTGGAATACTCTGATGGGACTGTGTGATGGAACACTGTGATGGGACTGTGTTGGAACACTGTGATGGGACAGTGTCGGAACAGTGTAATGGGACTGTGTTGGAACACTGTGATGGGACTGTGTGGGAACACTGTGATGGGACTGTGTGGGAACACTGTGATGGGACTGTGTCGGAACACTGTGATGGGACTGCGTTGGAACACTGTGATGGAACAGTGTTGGAACACTGTGATGGGACTGTGTTGGAACACTGTGATGGGACTGTGTTGGAACACTGTGATGGGACTGCGTCGGAACACTGTGATGGGACTGTGTTGGAACACTGTGATGGGACTGTGTTGGAACACTGTGATGGGACGGTGTCGGAACACTGTGATGGGACTGTGTTGGAACACTGTGATGGGACTGTGTGGGAACACTGTGATGGGACTGTGTGGGAACACTGTGATGGGACTGTGTTGGAACACTGTGATGGGACTGTGTCAGAACAATGTGATGGGACTGTGTGGGAACACTGTGATGGGACTGTGTCGGAACACTGTGATGGGACTGCGTCGGAACACTTTGATGGGACTGTGTTGGAACACTGTGATGGGACTGTATTGGAACACTGTGATGGGACTGTGTTTGAACACTGTGATGGGACTGCGTTGGAACACTGTGATGGGACTGTGTTGGAACACTGTGATGGGACTGTGTTGGAATACTGTGAAGGGATTGCGTCGGAACACTGTGATAGGCCTGTGTCGGAACACTGTGTTGGGACTGCGTCGGAACACTGTGATGGGACTGTGTCGGAACACTGTGATGGGACTATGTGATGGAAAACTGTGATGGGACTGTGTTGGAACACTGTGATGGGACTGTGTTGGAACACTGCGATGGGACTGTGTCGGAACACTGTGATGGGACTGTGTTGGAACACTGTGATGGGACTGTGTGGGAACACTGTGATGGGACTGCGTCGGAACACTGTGATGGGACTGTGTTAGAACTCTGTGATGGGACTGTGTCAGAACACTGTGATGGGACTGTGTGGGAACACTGTGATGGGACTGTGTCGGAACACTGTGATGGGACTGCGTCGGAACACTTTGATGGGACTGTGTTGGAACACTGTGATGGGACTGTGTTGGAACACTGTGATGGGACTGTGTTTGAACACTGTGATGGGACTGTGTTGGAACACTGTGATGGGACTGTGTTGGAACACTGTGATGGGACTGTGTTGGAGCACTGTGATGGGACTGTGATGGGACTGCGTCGGAACACTGTGATGGGATTGTGTTGGAACACTATGATGGGACTGTGTTGGAACACTGTGATGGGACAGTGTCGGAACAGTGTAATGGGACTGTGTTGGAACACTGTGATGGGACTGTGTGGGAACACTGTGATGGGACTGTGTGGGAACACTGTGATGGGACTGTGTCGGAACACTGTGATGGGACTGCGTTGGAACACTGTGATGGAACTGTGTTGGAACACTGTGATGGGACTGTGTTGGAACACTGTGATGGGACTGCGTTGGAACACTGTGATGGGACTGCGTCGGAACACTGTGATGGGACTGTGTCGGAACACTGTGATGGGACTGTGTTGGAACACTGTGATGGGACTGTGTGGGAACAGTGTGATGGGACTGTGTTGGAACACTGTGATGGGACTGCGTCGGAACATTGTGATGGGACTGTGTTGGAACACTGTGATGGGACTGCGTTGGAACACTGTGATGGGACTGCGTCGGAACACTTTGATGGGACTGTGTTTGAACACTGTGATGGGACTGCGTTGGAACACTGTGATGGGACTGTGTTGGAACACTGTGAAGGGACTGTGTTGGAACACTGTGATGGGACTGTGTCGGAACAATGTGATGGGACTGTGTTGGAACACTGTGATGGGACTGTGTTGGAACACTGTGATGGGACTGTGTTGGAACACTGTGATGGGACTGTGTTGGAACAGTGTGATGGGACTGTGTGATGGAACATTGTGATGGGATAGTGTTGGAATACTCTGATGGGACTGTGTGATGGAACACTGTGATGGGACTGTGTTGGAACACTGTGATGGGACAGTGTCGGAACAGTGTAATGGGACTGTGTTGGAACACTGTGATGGGACTGTGTGGGAACACTGTGATGGGACTGTGTGGGAACACTGTGATGGGACTGTGTCGGAACACTGTGATGGGACTGCGTTGGAACACTGTGATGGAACAGTGTTGGAACACTGTGATGGGACTGTGTTGGAACACTGTGATGGGACTGTGTTGGAACACTGTGATGGGACTGCGTCGGAACACTGTGATGGGACTGTGTCGGAACACTGTGATGGGACTGTGTTGGAACACTGTGATGGGACTGTGTGGGAACAGTGTGATGGGACTGTGTTGGAACACTGTGATGGGACTGTGTCGGAACACTGTGATGGGACTGTGTTGGAACACTGTGATGGGACTGCGTTGGAACACTGTGATGGGACTGCGTCGGAACACTTTGATGGGACTGTGTTTGAACACTGTGATGGGACTGCGTTGGAACACTGTGATGGGACTGTGTTGGAACACTGTGATGGGACTGTGTTGGAACACTGTGATGGGACTGTGTCGGAACAATGAGATGGGACTGTGTTGGAACACTGTGATGGGACTGTGTTTGAACACTGTGATGGGACTGCGTCGGAACACTGTGATGGGACTGTGTTGGAACACTGTGATGGGACTCTGTTGGAACACTGTGATGGGACTGTGTTGCAACATTGTGATGGGACTGCGTTGGAACACTGCGATGGGACTGTGCTGGAATTCTGTGCTGGGACTGTGTCGGAACACTGTGATGGGACTGTGTTGGAACAGTGTGATGGGACTGCGTCGGAACACTGCGATGGGAATGCGTCGGAACACTGTGATGGGACTGTGTTGGAACACTGTGATGGGACTGTGTTGGAACACTGTGATGGGACTGTGTTGGAGCACTGTGATGGGACTGTGATGGGACTGCGTCGGAACACTGTGATGGGATTGTGTTGGAACACTGTGATGGGACACTGTCGGAACAGTGTGATGGGACAGTGTCGGAACAGTGTAATGGGACTGTGTTGGAACACTGTGATGGGACTGTGTGGGAAGACTGTGATGGGACTGTGTGGGAACACTGTGATGGGACTGTGTCGGAACACTGTGATGGGACTGCGTTGGAACACTGTGATGGAACTGTGTTGGAACACTGTGATGGGACTGTGTTGGAACACTGTGATGGGACTGCGTTGGAACACTGTGATGGGACTGCGTCGGAACACTGTGATGGGACTGTGTCGGAACACTGTGATGGGACTGTGTTGGAACACTGTGATGGGACTGTGTGGGAACAGTGTGATGGGACTGTGTTGGAACACTGTGATGGGACTGCGTCGGAACATTGTGATGGGACTGTGTTGGAACATTGTGATGGGACTGCGTTGGAACAATGTGATGGGACTGCGTCGGAACACTTTGATGGGACTGTGTTTGAACACTGTGATGGGACTGCGTTGGAACACTGTGATGGGACTGTGTTGGAACACTGTGAAGGGACTGTGTTGGAACACTGTGATGGGACTGTGTCGGAACAATGTGATCGGACTGTGTTGGAACACTGTGATGGGACTGTGTTGGAACAGTGTGATGGGACTGTGTTGTAACACTGTGATGGGACTGTGTTGGAACACTGTGATGGGACTGTGTTGGAACACTGTGATGGGACTGTGTTGGAACACTTTGATGGGACTGCGTCGGAACACTGTGATAGGACTGTGTTGGAACACTGTGTTGGGACTGTGTCGGAACACTGTGATGGGACTGCGTCGGAACACTTTGATGGGACTGTGTTGGAACACTGTGATGGGACTGTGTTGGAACACTGTGATGGGACTGCGTCGGAACACTTGGATGGGACTGTGTTTGAACACTGTGATGGGACTGCGTTGGAACACTGTGATGGGACTGTGTTGGAACACTGTGATGGGACTGTGTTGGAACACTGTGATGGGACTGTGTCGGAACACTGTGATGGGACTGCGTCGGAACACTTTGATGGGACTGTGTTGGAACACTGTGATGGGACTGCGTTGGAACACTGCGATGGGACTGTGCTGGAATTTTGTGATGGGACTGTGTCGGAACACTGTGATGGGACTGTGATGGAACACTGTGATGGGACTGTGTTGCAACACTGTGATGGGACTGTGTTGGAACACTGTGATGGGACTGTGATGGGACTGCGTCGGAACACTGCGATGGGAATGCGTCGGAACACTGTGATTGGACTGTGCTGGAACACTGTGATGGGACTGTGTTGGAACACTGTGATGGGACTGTGTTGGAACACTGTGATGGGACTGTGTGGGAACACTGTGATGGGACTGTGTCGGAACACTGTGATGGGACTGTGTTGGAACACTGTGATGGGACTGTGTCGGAACACTGTGATGGGACTGTGTGGGAACACTTTGATGGGACTGTGTCGGAACACTGTGATGGGACTGCGTCGGAACACTTTGATGGGACTGTGTTGGAACACTGTGATGGGACTGTATTGGAACACTGTGATGGGACTGTGTTTGAACACTGTGATGGGACTGCGTTGGAACACTGTGATGGGACTGTGTTGGAACACTGTGATGGGACTGTGTTGGAATACTGTGATGGGACTGCGTCGGAACACTGTGATAGGACTGTGTCCGAACACTGTGTTGGGACTGTGTCGGAACACTGTGATGGGACTGTGTCGGAACACTGTGATGGCACTATGTGATGGAAAACTGTGATGGGACTGTGTTGGAACACTGTGATGGGACTGTGTTGGAACACTGCGATGGGACTGTGTCGGAACACTGTGATGGGACTGTGTTGGAACACTGTGATGGGACTGTGTTGGAACACTGTGATGGGACTGTGTGGGAACACTGTGATGGGACTGTGTCGGAACACTGTGATGGGACTGTGTTGGAACACTGTGATGGGACTGTGTCGGAACACTGTGATGGGACTGTGTGGGAACACTGTGATGGGACTGTGTCGGAACACTGTGATGGGACTGCGTCGGAACACTTTGATGGGACTGTGTTGGAACACTGTGATGGGACTGTGTTGGAACACTGATGGGACTGTGTTTGAACACTGTGATGGGACTGTGTTGGAACACTGTGATGGGACTGTGTTGGAACACTGTGATGGGACTGCGTCGGAACACTGTGATAGGACTGTGTCGGAACACTGTGTTGGGACTGTGTCGGAACACTGTCATGGGACTGTCTCGGAACACTGTGATGGGACGATGTGATGGAAAACTGTGATGGGACTGTGTTGGAACACTGTGATGGGACTGTGTTGGAACACTGCGATGGGACTGCGTCGGAACACTGTGATGGGACTGTGTCGGAACACTGTGATGGGACTGTGTTGGAACACTGTGATGGGACTGTGTGGGAACAGTGTGATGGGACTGTGTTGGAACACTGTGATGGGACTGTGTCGGAACACTGTGATGGGACTGTGTTGGAACACTGTGATGGGACTGCGTTGGAACACTGTGATGGGACTGCGTCGGAACACTTTGATGGGACTGTGTTTGAACACTGTGATGGGACTGCGTTGGAACACTGTGATGGGACTGTGTTGGAACACTGTGATGGGACTGTGTTGGAACACTGTGATGGGACTGTGTCGGAACAATGAGATGGGACTGTGTTGGAACACTGTGATGGGACTGTGTTTGAACACTGTGATGGGACTGCGTCGGAACACTGTGATGGGACTGTGTTGGAACACTGTGATGGGACTCTGTTGGAACACTGTGATGGGACTGTGTTGCAACATTGTGATGGGACTGCGTTGGAACACTGCGATGGGACTGTGCTGGAATTCTGTGCTGGGACTGTGTCGGAACACTGTGATGGGACTGTGTTGGAACAGTGTGATGGGACTGCGTCGGAACACTGCGATGGGAATGCGTCGGAACACTGTGATGGGACTGTGTTGGAACACTGTGATGGGACTGTGTTGGAACACTGTGATGGGACTGTGTTGGAGCACTGTGATGGGACTGTGATGGGACTGCGTCGGAACACTGTGATGGGATTGTGTTGGAACACTGTGATGGGACACTGTCGGAACAGTGTGATGGGACAGTGTCGGAACAGTGTAATGGGACTGTGTTGGAACACTGTGATGGGACTGTGTGGGAAGACTGTGATGGGACTGTGTGGGAACACTGTGATGGGACTGTGTCGGAACACTGTGATGGGACTGCGTTGGAACACTGTGATGGAACTGTGTTGGAACACTGTGATGGGACTGTGTTGGAACACTGTGATGGGACTGCGTTGGAACACTGTGATGGGACTGCGTCGGAACACTGTGATGGGACTGTGTCGGAACACTGTGATGGGACTGTGTTGGAACACTGTGATGGGACTGTGTGGGAACAGTGTGATGGGACTGTGTTGGAACACTGTGATGGGACTGCGTCGGAACATTGTGATGGGACTGTGTTGGAACATTGTGATGGGACTGCGTTGGAACAATGTGATGGGACTGCGTCGGAACACTTTGATGGGACTGTGTTTGAACACTGTGATGGGACTGCGTTGGAACACTGTGATGGGACTGTGTTGGAACACTGTGAAGGGACTGTGTTGGAACACTGTGATGGGACTGTGTCGGAACAATGTGATGGGACTGTGTTGGAACACTGTGATGGGACTGTGTTGGAACAGTGTGATGGGACTGTGTTGTAACACTGTGATGGGACTGTGTTGGAACACTGTGATGGGACTGTGTTGGAACACTGTGATGGGACTGTGTTGGAACACTTTGATGGGACTGCGTCGGAACACTGTGATAGGACTGTGTTGGAACACTGTGTTGGGACTGTGTCGGAACACTGTGATGGGACTGCGTCGGAACACTTTGATGGGACTGTGTTGGAACACTGTGATGGGACTGTGTTGGAACACTGTGATGGGACTGCGTCGGAACACTTGGATGGGACTGTGTTTGAACACTGTGATGGGACTGCGTTGGAACACTGTGATGGGACTGTGTTGGAACACTGTGATGGGACTGTGTTGGAACACTGTGATGGGACTGTGTCGGAACACTGTGATGGGACTGCGTCGGAACACTTTGATGGGACTGTGTTGGAACACTGTGATGGGACTGCGTTGGAACACTGCGATGGGACTGTGCTGGAATTTTGTGATGGGACTGTGTCGGAACACTGTGATGGGACTGTGATGGAACACTGTGATGGGACTGTGTTGCAACACTGTGATGGGACTGTGTTGGAACACTGTGATGGGACTGTGATGGGACTGCGTCGGAACACTGCGATGGGAATGCGTCGGAACACTGTGATTGGACTGTGCTGGAACACTGTGATGGGACTGTGTTGGAACACTGTGATGGGACTGTGTTGGAACACTGTGATGGGACTGTGTGGGAACACTGTGATGGGACTGTGTCGGAACACTGTGATGGGACTGTGTTGGAACACTGTGATGGGACTGTGTCGGAACACTGTGATGGGACTGTGTGGGAACACTTTGATGGGACTGTGTCGGAACACTGTGATGGGACTGCGTCGGAACACTTTGATGGGACTGTGTTGGAACACTGTGATGGGACTGTATTGGAACACTGTGATGGGACTGTGTTTGAACACTGTGATGGGACTGCGTTGGAACACTGTGATGGGACTGTGTTGGAACACTGTGATGGGACTGTGTTGGAATACTGTGATGGGACTGCGTCGGAACACTGTGATAGGACTGTGTCCGAACACTGTGTTGGGACTGTGTCGGAACACTGTGATGGGACTGTGTCGGAACACTGTGATGGCACTATGTGATGGAAAACTGTGATGGGACTGTGTTGGAACACTGTGATGGGACTGTGTTGGAACACTGCGATGGGACTGTGTCGGAACACTGTGATGGGACTGTGTTGGAACACTGTGATGGGACTGTGTTGGAACACTGTGATGGGACTGTGTGGGAACACTGTGATGGGACTGTGTCGGAACACTGTGATGGGACTGTGTTGGAACACTGTGATGGGACTGTGTCGGAACACTGTGATGGGACTGTGTGGGAACACTGTGATGGGACTGTGTCGGAACACTGTGATGGGACTGCGTCGGAACACTTTGATGGGACTGTGTTGGAACACTGTGATGGGACTGTGTTGGAACACTGATGGGACTGTGTTTGAACACTGTGATGGGACTGTGTTGGAACACTGTGATGGGACTGTGTTGGAACACTGTGATGGGACTGCGTCGGAACACTGTGATAGGACTGTGTCGGAACACTGTGTTGGGACTGTGTCGGAACACTGTCATGGGACTGTCTCGGAACACTGTGATGGGACGATGTGATGGAAAACTGTGATGGGACTGTGTTGGAACACTGTGATGGGACTGTGTTGGAACACTGCGATGGGACACTGTTGTCACATTGTGATGGGACTGAGTTGGAACACTGTGATGGGACTGTGATGGAACACTGTGATGGGACTATGTGATGGAAAACTGTGATGGGACTGTGTTGGAACACTGTGATGGGACACTGTCGGAACAGTGTGATGGGACAGTGTCGGAACAGTGTAATGGGACTGTGTTGGAACACTGTGATGGGACTGTGTGGGAAGACTGTGATGGGACTGTGTGGGAACACTGTGATGGGACTGTGTCGGAACACTGTGATGGGACTGCGTTGGAACACTGTGATGGAACTGTGTTGGAACACTGTGATGGGACTGTGTTGGAACACTGTGATGGGACTGCGTTGGAACACTGTGATGGGACTGCGTCGGAACACTGTGATGGGACTGTGTCGGAACACTGTGATGGGACTGTGTTGGAACACTGTGATGGGACTGTGTGGGAACAGTGTGATGGGACTGTGTTGGAACACTGTGATGGGACTGCGTCGGAACATTGTGATGGGACTGTGTTGGAACATTGTGATGGGACTGCGTTGGAACAATGTGATGGGACTGCGTCGGAACACTTTGATGGGACTGTGTTTGAACACTGTGATGGGACTGCGTTGGAACACTGTGATGGGACTGTGTTGGAACACTGTGAAGGGACTGTGTTGGAACACTGTGATGGGACTGTGTCGGAACAATGTGATGGGACTGTGTTGGAACACTGTGATGGGACTGTGTTGGAACAGTGTGATGGGACTGTGTTGTAACACTGTGATGGGACTGTGTTGGAACACTGTGATGGGACTGTGTTGGAACACTGTGATGGGACTGTGTTGGAACACTTTGATGGGACTGCGTCGGAACACTGTGATAGGACTGTGTTGGAACACTGTGTTGGGACTGTGTCGAAACACTGTGATGGGACTGCGTCGGAACACTTTGATGGGACTGTGTTGGAACACTGTGATGGGACTGTGTTGGAACACTGTGATGGGACTGCGTCGGAACACTTGGATGGGACTGTGTTTGAACACTGTGATGGGACTGCGTTGGAACACTGTGATGGGACTGTGTTGGAACACTGTGATGGGACTGTGTTGGAAAACTGTGATGGGACTGTGTCGGAACACTGTGATGGGACTGCGTCGGAACACTTTGATGGGACTGTGTTGGAACACTGTGATGGGACTGCGTTGGAACACTGCGATGGGACTGTGCTGGAATTTTGTGATGGGACTGTGTCGGAACACTGTGATGGGACTGTGATGGAACACTGTGATGGGACTGTGTTGCAACACTGTGATGGGACTGTGTTGGAACACTGTGATGGGACTGTGATGGGACTGCGTCGGAACACTGCGATGGGAATGCGTCGGAACACTGTGATTGGACTGTGCTGGAACACTGTGATGGGACTGTGTTGGAACACTGTGATGGGACGGTGTCGGAACACTGTGATGGGACTGTGTTGGAACACTGTGATGGGACTGTGTGGGAACACTGTGATGGGACTGTGTCGGAACACTGTGATGGGACTGTGTCGGAACACTGTGATGGGACTGTGTCGGAACACTGTGATGGGACTGTGTGGGAACACTGTGATGGGACTGTGTCGGAACACTGTGATGGGACTGCGTCGGAACACTTTGATGGGACTGTGTTGGAACACTGTGATGGGACTGTATTGGAACACTGTGATGGGACTGTGTTTGAACACTGTGATGGGACTGCGTTGGAACACTGTGATGGGACTGTGTTGGAACACTGTGATGGGACTGTGTTGGAACACTGTGATGGGACTGTGTTGGAGCACTGTGATGGGACTGTGATGGGACTGCGTCGGAACACTGTGATGGGATTGTGTTGGAACACTGTGATGGGACACTGTCGGAACAGTGTGATGGGACAGTGTCGGAACAGTGTAATGGGACTGTGTTGGAACACTGTGATGGGACTGTGTGGGAAGACTGTGATGGGACTGTGTGGGAACACTGTGATGGGACTGTGTCGGAACACTGTGATGGGACTGCGTTGGAACACTGTGATGGAACTGTGTTGGAACACTGTGATGGGACTGTGTTGGAACACTGTGATGGGACTGCGTTGGAACACTGTGATGGGACTGCGTCGGAACACTGTGATGGGACTGTGTCGGAACACTGTGATGGGACTGTGTTGGAACACTGTGATGGGACTGTGTGGGAACAGTGTGATGGGACTGTGTTGGAACACTGTGATGGGACTGCGTCGGAACATTGTGATGGGACTGTGTTGGAACATTGTGATGGGACTGCGTTGGAACAATGTGATGGGACTGCGTCGGAACACTTTGATGGGACTGTGTTTGAACACTGTGATGGGACTGCGTTGGAACACTGTGATGGGACTGTGTTGGAACACTGTGAAGGGACTGTGTTGGAACACTGTGATGGGACTGTGTCGGAACAATGTGATGGGACTGTGTTGGAACACTGTGATGGGACTGTGTTGGAACAGTGTGATGGGACTGTGTTGTAACACTGTGATGGGACTGTGTTGGAACACTGTGATGGGACTGTGTTGGAACACTGTGATGGGACTGTGTTGGAACACTTTGATGGGACTGCGTCGGAACACTGTGATAGGACTGTGTTGGAACACTGTGTTGGGACTGTGTCGGAACACTGTGATGGGACTGCGTCGGAACACTTTGATGGGACTGTGTTGGAACACTGTGATGGGACTGTGTTGGAACACTGTGATGGGACTGCGTCGGAACACTTGGATGGGACTGTGTTTGAACACTGTGATGGGACTGCGTTGGAACACTGTGATGGGACTGTGTTGGAACACTGTGATGGGACTGTGTTGGAACACTGTGATGGGACTGTGTCGGAACACTGTGATGGGACTGCGTCGGAACACTTTGATGGGACTGTGTTGGAACACTGTGATGGGACTGCGTTGGAACACTGCGATGGGACTGTGCTGGAATTTTGTGATGGGACTGTGTCGGAACACTGTGATGGGACTGTGATGGAACACTGTGATGGGACTGTGTTGCAACACTGTGATGGGACTGTGTTGGAACACTGTGATGGGACTGTGATGGGACTGCGTCGGAACACTGCGATGGGAATGCGTCGGAACACTGTGATTGGACTGTGCTGGAACACTGTGATGGGACTGTGTTGGAACACTGTGATGGGACTGTGTTGGAACACTGTGATGGGACTGTGTGGGAACACTGTGATGGGACTGTGTCGGAACACTGTGATGGGACTGTGTTGGAACACTGTGATGGGACTGTGTCGGAACACTGTGATGGGACTGTGTTGGAACACTGTGATGGGACTGTATTGGAACACTGTGATGGGACTGTGTTTGAACACTGTGATGGGACTGCGTTG
Organism: Chiloscyllium punctatum; assembly: GCF_047496795.1. Classification (NCBI taxonomy): domain Eukaryota; kingdom Metazoa; phylum Chordata; class Chondrichthyes; order Orectolobiformes; family Hemiscylliidae; genus Chiloscyllium; species Chiloscyllium punctatum. The sequence goes on from NC_092772.1 coordinate 49,745,293, forward strand.
GAACACTGTGATGGGACTGTGTTGGAACACTGTGATGGGACTGTGTTGGAATACTGTGATGGGACTGCGTCGGAACACTGTGATAGGACTGTGTCCGAACACTGTGTTGGGACTGTGTCGGAACACTGTGATGGGACTGTGTTGGAACACTGTGATGGGACTGCGTCGGAACACTGTGAAAGGACTGTGTCGGAACACTGTGTTGGGACTGTGTCGGAACACTGTGATGGGACTGTCTCGGAACACTGTGATGGGACGATGTGATGGAAAACTGTGATGGGACTGTGTTGGAACACTGTGATGGGACTGTGTTGGAACACTGCGATGGGACACTGTTGTCACATTGTGATGGGACTGAGTTGGAACACTGTGATGGGAATGTGATGGAACACTGTGATGGGACTATGTGATGGAAAACTGTGATGGGACTGTGTTGGAACACTGTGATGGGACTGTGTTGGAACACTGCGATGGGACTCTGTTGGCACATTGTGATGGGACTGAGTTGGAACACTGTGATGGGACTGTGATGGAACACTGTGATGAGACTGTTTTGCAACACTGTGATGGGACTGTGTTGGAACACTGTGATGGGACTGTGTGGGAACACTGTGATGGGACTGTGTCGGAACACTGTGATGGGACTGCGTTGGAACACTGTGATGGAACTGTGTCGGAACACTGTGATGGGACTGTGTTGGAACACTGTGATGGGACTGTGTGGGAACACTGTGATGGGACTGTGTCGGAACACTGTGATGGGACTGCGTTGGAACACTGTGATGGAACTGTGTTGGAACACTGTGATGGGACTGTGTTGGAACACTGTGATGGGACTGCGTTGGAACACTGTGATGGGACTGTGTCGGAACACTGTGATGGGACTGTGTCGGAACACTGTGATGGGACTGTGTCGGAACACTGTGATGGGACTGTGTTGGAACACTGTGATGGGACTGTGTGGGAACAGTGTGATGGGACTGTGTTGGAACACTGTGATGGGACTGTGTTGGAACACTGTGATGGGACTGTGATGGGACTGCGTCGGAACACTGCGATGGGAATGCGTCGGAACACTGTGATTGGACTGTGCTGGAACACTGTGATGGGACTGTGTTGGAACACTGTGATGGGACGGTGTCGGAACACTGTGATGGGACTGTGTTGGAACACTGTGATGGGACTGTGTGGGAACACTGTGATGGGACTGTGTGGGAACACTGTGATGGGACTGTGTTGGAACACTGTGATGGGACTGTGTCAGAACACTGTGATGGGACTGTGTGGGAACACTGTGATGGGACTGTGTCGGAACACTGTGATGGGACTGCGTCGGAACACTTTGATGTGACTGTGTTGGAACACTGTGATGGGACTGTATTGGAACACTGTGATGGGACTGTGTTTGAACACTGTGATGGGACTGCGTTGGAACACTGTGATGGGACTGTGTTGGAACACTGTGATGGGACTGTGTTGGAATACTGTGATGGGATTGCGTCGGAACACTGTGATAGGCCTGTGTCGGAACACTGTGTTGGGACTGCGTCGGAACACTGTGATGGGACTGTGTCGGAACACTGTGATGGGACTATGTGATGGAAAACTGTGATGGGACTGTGTTGGAACACTGTGATGGGACTGTGTTGGAACACTGCGATGGGACTGTGTCGGAACACTGTGATGGGACTGTGTTGGAACACTGTGATGGGACTGTGTTGGAACACTGTGATGGGACTGTGTGGGAACACTGTGATGGGACTGCGTCGGAACACTGTGATGGGACTGTGTTGGAACTCTGTGATGGGACTGTGTCAGAATACTGTGATGGGACTGTGTGGGAACACTGTGATGGGACTGTGTCGGAACACTGTGATGGGACTGCGTCGGAACACTTTGATGGGACTGTGTTGGAACACTGTGATGGGACTGTGTTGGAACACTGTGATGGGACTGTGTTTGAACACTGTGATGGGACTGTGTTGGAACACTGTGATGGGACTGTGTTGGAACACTGTGATGGGACTGCGTCGGAACACTGTGATAGGACTGTGTCGGAACACTGTGTTGGGACTGTGTCGGAACACTGTGATGGGACTGTGTCGGAACACTGTGATGGGACGATGTGATGGAAAACTGTGATGGGACTGTGTTGGAACACTGTGATGGGACTGTGTTGGAACACTGCGATGGGACACTTTTGGCACATTGTGATGGGACTGAGTTGGAACACTGTGATGGGACTGTGATGGAACACTGTGATGGGACTATGTGATGGAAAACTGTGATGGGACTGTGTTGGAACACTTTGATGGGACTGTGTTGGAACACTGCGATGGGACTCTGTTGTCACATTGTGATGGGACTGAGTTGGAACACTGTGATGGGATTATGATGGAACACTGTGATGGGACTATGTGATGGAAAACTGCGATGGGACTGTTTTGGAACATTGTGATGGGACTGTGTTGGAACACTGCGATGGGACTCTGTTGGCACATTGTGATGGGACTGAGTTGGAACACTGTGATGGGACTGTGATGGAACATTGTGATGGGACTGTGTCGGAACACTGTGATGGGACTGTGTGATGGAACATTGTGATGGGACTGTGTCGTAACACTGTGATGGGACTAGGTGATGGAACAGTGTGATGGGACTGTGTGATGGAACATTGTGATGGGACTGTGATGGAACACTGTGTTGGGACTGTGTTGGAACACTGTGATGGGACTGTGTTGGAGCACTGTGATGGGACAGTGTTGGAGCACTGTGATGGGACTGTGATGGGACTGCGTCGGAACACTGCGATGGGAATGTGTCGGACCAATGTGATGGGACTGTGTCGGAACACTGTGATGGGACTGTGTTGGAACACTGTGATGGGACAGTGTCGGAACAGTGTAATGGGACTGTGTTGGAACACTGTGATGGGACTGTGTTGGAACACTGTGATAGGACTGTGTGGGAACACTGTGATGGGACTGTGTCGGAACACTGTGATGGGACTGTGTCGGAACACTGTGATGGGACTGCGTTGGAACACTGTGATGGAACGGTGTTGGAACACTGTGATGGGACTGTGTTGGAACACTGTGATGGGACTGCGTTGGAACACTGTGATGGGACTGCGTCGGAACACTGTGATGGGACTGTGTCGGAACACTGTGATGGGACTGTGTTGGAACGCTGTGATGGGACTGTGTGGGAACACTGTGATGGGACTGTGTCGGAACAGTGTGATGGGACTGTGTTCGAACACTGTGATGGGACTGTGTTTGAACACTGTGATGGGACTGCGTTGGAACACTGTGATGGGACTGTGTTGGAACACTGTGATGGGACTGTGTTGGAACCCTGTGATGGGACTGCGTCGGAACACTGTGATAGGACTGTGTTGGAACACTGTGTTGGGACTGTGTCGGAACACTGTGATGGGACTGCGTCGGAACACTTTGATGGGACTGTGCTGGAACAGTGTGATGGGACTGCGTTGGAACACTGTGATGGGACTGTGTTGGAACACTGTGATGGGACTGTGTTGGAACACTGTGATGGGACTGTGTTGGAACACTGTGATCGGACTGTGTCGGAACAGTGTAATGGGACTGTGTTGGAACACTGTGATGGGACTGTGTTTGAACACTGTGATGGGACTGCATCGGAACACTTTGATGGGACTGCGTCGGAACACTTTGATGGGACTGTGTTGGAACACTGTGATGGGACTGCGTTGGAACACTGCGATGGGACTGTGCTGGAATTTTGTGATGGTACTGTGTCGGAACACTGTGATGGGAATGTGATGGAACACTGTGATGGGACTGTGTTGGAACACTGTGATGGGACTGTGTTGGAACACTCTGATGGGACTGTGATGGGACTGCGTCGGAACACTGCGATGGGAATGCGTCGGAACACTGTGATTGGACTGTGCTGGAACACTGTGATGGGACTGTGTTGGAACACTGTGATGGGACTGTGTCGGAACACTGTGATGGGACTGTGTTGGAACACTGTGATGGGACTGTGTTGGAACACTGTGATGTGACTGTGTGGGAACACTGTGATGGGACTGTGTCGGAACACTGTGATGGGACTGTGGTGGAACACTGTGATGGGGCTGTGTCGGAACACTGTGATGGGACTGTGTGGGAACACTGTGATGGGACTGTGTCGGAACACTGTGATGGGACTGCGTCGGAACACTTTGAAGGGACTGTGTTGGAACACTGTGATGGGACTGTATTGGAACACTGTGATGGGACTGTGTTTGAACACTGTGATGGGACTGCGTCGGAACACTGCGATGGGAATGCGTCGGAACACTGTGATGGGACTGTGCTGGAATACTGTGATGGGATTGTGTTGGAACACTGTGATGGGACTGTGTCGGAACACTGTGATGGGACTGTGTTGGAACACTGTGATGGGACTGTGTTGGAACACTGTGATGGGACTGTGTGGGAACACTGTGATGGGACTGTGTCGGAACACTGTGATGGGACTGTGTTGGAACACTGTGATGGGACTGTGTTGGAACACTGTGATGGCACTGTGTGGGAACACTGTGATGTGACTGTGTCGGAACACTGTGATGGGACTGTGTCGGAACACTGTGATGGGACTGTGTCGGAACACTGTGATGGGACTGTGTGGGAACACTGTGATGGTACTGTGTCGGAACACTGTGATGGGACTGCGTCGGAACACTTTGATGGGACTGTGTTGGAACACTGTGATGGGACTGTGTTGGAACACTGTGATAGGACTGTGTTTGAACACTGTGATGGGACTGTGTTGGAACACTGTGATGGGACTGTGTTGGAACACTGTGATGGGACTGCGTCGGAACACTGTGATAGGACTGTGTCGGAACACTGTGTTGGGACTGTGTCGGAACACTGTGATGGGACTGTGTCGGAACACTGAGATGGGACTGCGTCGGAACACTGTGATGGGACTGCGTTGGTACACTGTCATCGGACTGTGATGGGACACTGTGATGGGACTGTGTTTGAACACTGTGATGGGACTGTGTTGGAACACTGTGATGGGACAGTGTTGGAACACTGTGATGGGACTGTGTCGGACCAGTGTAATGGGACTGTGTTGGAACACTGCGATGGGACACTGTTGGCACATTGTGATGGGACTGAGTTGGAACACTGATGGGACTGTGATGGAACACTGTGATGGGACTATGTGATGGAAAACTGTGATGGGACTGTGTTGGAACACTATGATGGGACTGTGTTGGAACACTGCGATGGGACTCTGTTGGCACATTGTGATGGGACTGAGTTGGAACACTGTGATGGGACTGTGATGGAACACTGTGATGGGACTATGTGATGGAAAACTGTGATGGGACTGTTTTGGAACACTGTGATGGGACTGTGTTGGCACATTGTGATGGGACTGAGTTGGAACACTGTGATGGGACTGTGATGGAACGTTGTGATGGGACTGCGTCGGAACACTGTGATGGGACTGTGTGATGGAACATTGTGATGGGACTGTGTCGTAACACTGTGATGGGACTAGGTGATGGAACACTGTGATGGTACTGTGTGATGGAACATTGTGATGGGACTGTGATGGAACACTGTGTTGGGACTGTGTTGGAACACTGTGATGGGACTGTGTTGGAACACTGTGATGGGACTGTGTTGGAACACTGTGATGGGACTGTGTTGGAGCACTGTGATGGGACTGTGATGGGACTGCTTCGGAACACTGCGATGGGAATGTGTCGGACCAATGTGATGGGACTGTGTCGGAACACTGTGATGGGACTGTGTTGGAACACTGTGATTCGACAGTGTCGGAACAGTGTAATGGGACTGTGTTGGAACACTGTGATGGGACTGTGTTGGAACACTGTGATAGGACTGTGTGGGAACACTGTGATGGGACTGTGTCGGAACACTGTGATGGGACTGTGTCGGAACACTGTGATGGGACTGCGTTGGAACACTGTGATGGAACTGTGTTGGAACACTGTGATCGGACTGTGTTGGAACACTGTGATGGGACATCGTTGGAACACTGTGATGGGACTGCGTCGGAACACTGTGATGGGACTGTGTCGGAACACTGTGATGGGACTGTGTTGGAACACTGTGATGGGACTGTGTGGGAACACTGTGATGGGACTGTGTCGGAACAGTGTGATGGGACTGTGTCGGAACAGTGTGATGGGACTGTGTCGGAACACTGTGATGGGACTGCGTCGGAACACTGTGATGGGACTGTGTTGGAACACTGTGATGGGACTGTGTCGGAACAATGTGATGGGACTGTGTTGGAACACTGTGATGGGACTGTGTTTGAACACTGTGATGGGACTGCGTTGGAACACTGTGATGGGACTGTGTTGGAACACTGTGATGGGACTGTGTTGGAACCCTGTGATGGGACTGCGGCGGAACACTGTGATAGGACTGTGTTGGAACACTGTGTTGGGACTGTGTCGGAACACTGTGATGGGACTGTGTCGGAACACTTTGATGGGACTGTGTTGGAACACTGTGATGGGACTGCGTTGGAACACTGTGATGGGACTGCGTCGGAACACTTTGATGGGACTGTGTTTGAACACTGTGATGGGACTGCGTTGGAACACTGTGATGGGACTGTGTTGGAATACTGTGATGGGACTGTGTTGGAACACTGTGATGGGACTGTGTCGGAACAATGTGATGGGACTGTGTTGGAACACTGTGATGGGACTGTGTTTGAACACTGTGATGGGACTGCGTCGGAACACTTTGATGGGACTGCGTCAGAACACTTTGATGGGACTGTGTTGGAACACTGTGATGGGACTGCGTTGGAACACTGTGATGGGACTGTGTTTGAACACTGTGATGGGACTGCATCGGAACACTTTGATGGGACTGCGTCGGAACACTTTGATGGGACTGTGTTGGAACACTGTGATGGGACTGCGTTGGAACACTGCGATGGGACTGTGCTGGAATTTTGTGATGGGACTGTGTCGGAACACTGTGATGGGACTGTGATGGAACACTGTGATGGGACTGTGTGGGAACACTGTGATGGGACTGTGTTGGAACACTGTGATGGGACTGTGTCGGAACACTGTGATGGGACTGCGTCGGAACACTTTGATGGGACTGTGTCGGAACACTGTGATGGGACTGTGATGGAACACTGTGATGGGACTGTGTTGGAACACTGTGATGGGACTGTGATGGGACTGCGTCGGAACTCTGCGATGGGAATGCGTCGGAACACTGTGATTGGACTGTGCTGGAACACTGTGATGGGACTGTGTTGGAACACTGTGATGGGACTGTGTCGGAACACTGTGATGGGACTGTGTTGGAACACTGTGATGGGACTGTGTTGGAACACTGTGATGGGACTGTGTGGGAACACTGTGATGGGACTGTGTCGGAACACTGTGATGGGACTGTGTTGGAACACTGTGATGGGACTGTGTCAGAACACTGTGATGGGACTGTGTGGGAACACTGTGATGGGACTGTGTCGGAACACTGTGATGGGACGGCGTCGGAACACTTTGATGGGACTGTGTTGGAACACTGTGATGGGACTGTATTGGAACACTGTGATGGGACTGTGTTTGAACACTGTGATGGGACTGCGTCGGAACACTGCGATGGGAATGCGTCGGAACACTGTGATTGTACTGTGCTGGAACACTGTGATGGGACTGTGTTGGAACACTGTGATGGGGCTGTGTCGGAACACTGTGTTGGGACTGTGTTGGAACACTGTGATGGGACTGTGTTGGGTCACTGTGATGGGACTGTGTGGGAACACTGTGATGGGACTGCGTCGGAACACTGTGATGGGACTGTGTCGGAACACTGTGATGGGACTGAGTGATGGAACACTGTGATGTGACTGTGTCAGAACACTGTGATAGGACTGTGTCGGAACACTGTGATGGGACTATGTGATGGAACACTGCGATGGGAGTGTGTTGGAACACTGTGATGGGACTGTGTTGGAACACTGTGATGGGACTGTGTGATGGAACACTGTGATGGGACTGTGTTGGAACACTGTGATGGGACTGTGTTGGAACGCTGTGATGGGACTGTGTGATGCAACACTGTGATTGGACTGTGTGATGGAACACTGTGATGGGACAGTGATGGAACACTGTGATGGGACTGTGTTGGAACGCTGTGATGGGACTGTGTCGGAACACTGTGATGGGACTGTGTCGGAACACTGTGATGGGACTGTGTCGGAACTCTGTGATGGGACTGTGTCGGAACACTGTGATGGGACTGCGTCGGAACACTTTGATGGGACTGTGTCGGAACACTGTGATGGGCTTGTGATGGAACACTGTGATGGGACTGTGTTGGAACACTGTGATGGGACTGTGTTGGAACACTGTGATGGGACTGTGATGGGACTGCGTCGGAACTCTGCGATGGGAATGCGTCGGAACACTGTGATTGGACTGTGCTGGAACACTGTGATGGGACTGTGTTGGAACACTGTGATGGGACTGTGTCGGAACACTGTGATGGGACTGTGTTGGAACACTGTGATGGGACTGTGTTGGAACACTGTGATGGGACTGTGTGGGAACACTGTGATGGGACTGTGTCGGAACACTGTGATGGGACTGTGTTGGAACACTGTGATGGGACTGTGTAAGAACACTGTGATGGGACTGTGTGGGAACACTGTGATGGGACTGTGTCGGAACACTGTGATGGGACGGCGTCGGAACACTTTGATGGGACTGTGTTGGAACACTGTGATGGGACTGTATTGGAACACTGTGATGGGACTGTGTTTGAACACTGTGATGGGACTGCGTCGGAACACTGCGATGGGAATGCGTCGGAACACTGTGATGGGACTGTGCTGGAACACTGTGATGGGACTGTGTTGGAACACTGTGATGGGGCTGTGTCGGAACACAGTGTTGGGACTGTGTTGGAACACTGTGATGGGACTGTGTTGGGTCACTGTGATGGGACTGTGTGGGAACACTGTGATGGGACTGTGTCGGAACACTGTGATGGGACTGTGTCGGAACACTGTGATGGGACTGAGTGATGGAACACTGTGATGTGACTGTGTCAGAACACTGTGATAGGACTGTGTCGGAACACTGTGATGGGACTATGTGATGGAACACTGCGATGGGAGTGTGTTGGAACACTGTGATGGGACTGTGTTGGAACACTGTGATGGGACTGTGTGATGGAACACTGTGATGGGACTGTGTTGGAACACTGTGATGGGACTGTGTTGGAACGCTGTGATGGGACTGTGTGATGCAACACTGTGATTGGACTGTGTGATGGAACACTGTGATGGGACAGTAATGGAACACTGTGATGGGACTGTGTTGGAACGCTGTGATGGGACTGTGTCGGAACACTGTGATGGGACTGTGTCGGAACACTGTGATGGGACTGTGTCGGAACTCTGTGATGGGACTGTGCCGGAACACTGTGATGGGACTGAGTGATGGAACACTGTGAAATGACTGTGTCGGAACACTGTGATAGGACTGTGTCGGAACACTGTGATGGGACTATGTGATGGAACACTGCGATGGCAGTGTGTTGGAACACTGTGATGGGACTGTGTTGGAACACTGTGATGGGACTGTGTGATGGAACACTGTGATGGGACTGTGTTGGAACACTGTGATGGGACTGTGTTGGAACACTGTGATGGGACTGTGTGATGCAACACTGTGATTGGACTGTGTGATGGAACACTGTGATGGGACAGTGATGGAACACTGTGATGGGACTGTGTTGGAACACTGTGATGGGACTGTGTTGGAACTCTGTGATGGGACTGTGTGATGCAACACTGTGATTGGACTGTGTGATGGAACACTGTGATGGGACAGTGATGGAACACTGTGATGGGACTGTGTTGGTACGCTGTGATGGGACTGTGTGATGGAAGACTGTGATGGGACTGTGTTGGAACACTGTGATGGGACTGTGTCGGAACAATGTGATGGGACTGTGTTGGAACACTGTGATGGGACTGTGTTTGAACACTGTGATGGGACTGTGTGATGGACCACTGTGATGGGACTGTGTTGGAACACTGTGATGGGACTGCGTCGGAACACTTTGATGGGACTGTGTTGGAACACTGTGATGGGACTGTATTGGAACACTGTGATGGGACTGTGTTTGAACACTGTGATGGGACTGCGTCGGAACACTGCGATGGGAATGCGTCGGAACACTGTGATGGGACTGTGCTGGAACACTGTGATGGGACTGTGTTGGAACACTGTGATGGGACTGTGTCGGAACACTGTGATGGGACTGTGTTTGAACACTGTGATGGGACTGTGTGGGAACACTGTGATGGGACTGTGTCGGAACACTGTGATGGGACTGTGTTGGAACACTGTGATGGGACTGTGTCGGAACACTGTGATGGGACTGTGTGGGAACACTGTGATGGGACTGTGTCGGAACACTGTGATGGGACTGCGTCGGAACACTTTGATGGGACTGTGTTTGAACACTGTGATGGGACTGTATTGGAACACTGTAATGGGACTGTGTTTGAACACTGTGATGGGACTGCGTTGGAACACTGTGATGGGACTGTGTTGGAACACTGTGATGGGACTGTGTTGGAAGACTGTGATGGGACTGCGTCGGAACACTGTGATAGGACTGTGTCGGAACACTGTGTTGGGACTGTGTCGGAACACTGTGATGGGACTGTGTCGGAACACTGTGATGGGACTATGTGATGGAAAACTGTGATGGGACTGTGTTGGAACACTGTGATGGGACTGTGTTGGAACGCTGCGATGGTACTGTGTCGGAACACTGTGATGGGACTGTGTTGGAACACTGTGATGGGACTGTGTTGGAACACTGTGATGGCACTGTGTGGGAACACTGTGATGTGACTGTGTCGGAACACTGTGATGGGACTGTGTCGGAACACTGTGATGGGACTGTGTGGGAACACTGTGATGGGACTGTGTCGGAACACTGTGATGGGACTGCGTCGGAACACTTTGATGGGACTGTGTTGGAACACTGTGATGGGACTGTGTTGGAACACTGTGATGGGACTGTGTTTGAACACTGTGATGGGACTGTGTTGGAACACTGTGATGGGACTGTGTTGGAACACTGTGATGGGACTGCGTCGGAACACTGTGATAGGACTGTGTCGGAACACTGTGTTGGGACTGTGTCGGAACACTGTGATGGGACTGTGTCGGAACACTGTGATGGGACGATTTGATGGAAAACTGTGATGGGACTGTGTTGGAACACTGTGATGGGACTGTGTTGGATCACTGCGATGGGACACTGTTGGCACATTGTGATGGGACTGAGTTGGAACACTGATGGGACTGTGATGGAAAACTGTGATGGGACTGTGTTGGAACACTGTGATGGGACTGTGTTGGAACACTGCGATGGGACTCTGTTGGCACATTGTGATGGGACTGAGTTGGAACACTGTGATGGGACTGTGATGGAACACTGTGATGGGACTATGTGATGGAAAACTGTGATGGGACTGTTTTGGAACACTGTGATGGGACTGTGTTGGCACATTGTGATGGGACTGAGTTGGAACACTGTGATGGGACTGTGATGGAACATTGTGATAGGACTGCGTCGGAACACTGTGATGGGACTGTGTGATGGAACATTGTGATGGGACTGTGTCGTAACACTGATGGGACTAGGTGATGGAACACTGTGATGGGACTGTGTGATGGAACATTGTGATGGGACTGTGATGGAACACTGTGTTGGGACTGTGTTGGAACACTGTGATGGGACTGTGTTGGAACACTGTGATGGGACTGTGTTGGAACACTGTGATGGGACTGCGTCGGAACACTGTGATAGGACTGTGTCGGAACACTGTGTTGGGACTGTGTCGGAACACTGTGATGGGACTGTGTCGGAACACTGTGATGGGACGATTTGATGGAAAACTGTGATGGGACTGTGTTGGAACACTGTGATGGGACTGTGTTGGATCACTGCGATGGGACACTGTTGGCACATTGTGATGGGACTGAGTTGGAACACTGATGGGACTGTGATGGAAAACTGTGATGGGACTGTGTTGGAACACTGTGATGGGACTGTGTTGGAACACTGCGATGGGACTCTGTTGGCACATTGTGATGGGACTGAGTTGGAACACTGTGATGGGACTGTGATGGAACACTGTGATGGGACTATGTGATGGAAAACTGTGATGGGACTGTTTTGGAACACTGTGATGGGACTGTGTTGGCACATTGTGATGGGACTGAGTTGGAACACTGTGATGGGACTGTGATGGAACATTGTGATAGGACTGCGTCGGAACACTGTGATGGGACTGTGTGATGGAACATTGTGATGGGACTGTGTCGTAACACTGATGGGACTAGGTGATGGAACACTGTGATGGGACTGTGTGATGGAACATTGTGATGGGACTGTGATGGAACACTGTGTTGGGACTGTGTTGGAACACTGTGATGGGACTGTGTTGGAACACTGTGATGGGACTGTGTTGGAACACTGTGATGGGACTGTGTTGGAGCACTGTGATGGGACTGTGATGGGACTGCGTCGGAACACTGCGATGGGAATGTGTAGGACCAATGTGATGGGACTGTGTCGGAACACAGTGATGGGACTGTGTTGGAACACTGTGATGGGACAGTGTCGGAACAGTGTAATGGGACTGTGTTGGAACACTGTGATGGGACTGTGTTGGAACACTGTGATAGGACTGTGTGGGAACACTGTGATGGTACTGTGTCGGAACACTGTGATGGGACTGTGTCGGAACACTGTGATGGGACTGTGTCGGAACACTGTGATGGGACTGTGTCGGAACACTGTGATGGGACTGAGTGATGGAACACTGTGATTGGACTGTGTGATGGAACACTGTGATGGGACAGTGATGGAACACTGTGATGGGACTGTGTCGGAACACTGTGATGGGACTGAGTGATGGAACACTGTGATGTGACTGTGTCGGAACACTGTGATAGGACTGTTTCGGAACACTGTGATGGGACTATGTTGGAACACTGTGATGGGACTGTGTTGGAACCCTGTGATGGGACTGCGTCGGAACACTGTGATAGGACTGTGTTGGAACACTGTGTTGGGACTGTGTCGGAACACTGTGATGGGACTGTGTCGGAACACTGTGATGGGACTGTGTCGGAACACTGTGATGGGACTGTGTCGGAACACTGCGATGGCAGTGTGTTGGAACACTGTGATGGGACTGTGTTGGAACACTGTGATGGGACTGTGTTGGAACGCTGTGATGGGACTGTGTCGGAACACTGTGATGGGACTGTGTCGGAACACTGTGATGGGACTGTGTCGGAACAATGTGATTGGACTGAGTGATGGAACACTGCGATGTGACTGTGTTGGAACACTGTGATGGGACTGTGTTGGAACCCTGTGATGGGACTGCGTCGGAACACTGTGATAGGACTGTGTTGGAACACTGTGTTGGGACTGTGTCGGAACACTGTGATGGGACTGCGTCGGAACACTTTGATGGGACTGTGTTGGAACACTGTGATGGGACTGCGTTGGAACACTGTGATGGGACTGCATCGGAACACTTTGATGGGACTGTGTTTGAACACTGTGAAGGGACTGCGTTGGAACACTGTGATGGGACTGTGTTGGAACACTGTGATGGGACTGTGTTGGAACACTGTGATGGGACTGTGTCGGAACAATGTGATGGGACTGTGTTGGAACACTGTGATGGGACTGTGTTTGAACACTGTGATGGGACTGCGTCGGAACACTTTGATGGGACTGCGTCGGAACACTTTGATGGGACTGTGTTGGAACACTGTGATGGGACTGCGTTGGAACACTGCGATGGGACTGTGCTGGAATTTTGTGATGCGACTGTGTCGGAACACTGTGATGGGACTGTGATGGAACACTGTGATGGGACTGTGTTGGAACACTGTGATGGGACTGCGTCGGAACACTGCGATGGGAATGCGTCGGAACACTGTGATTGGACTGTGCTGGAACACTGTGATGGGACTGTGTTGGAACACTGTGATGGGACTGTGTCGGAACACTGTGATGGGACTGTGTTGGAACACTGTGATGGGACTGTGTTGGAACACTGTGATGGGACTGTGTGGGAACACTGTGATGGGACTGTGTGGGAACACTGTGATGGGACTGTGTTGGAACACTGTGATGGGACTGTGTCAGAACACTGTGATGGGACTGTGTGGGAACACTGTGATGGGACTGTGTCGGAACACTGTGATGGGACTGCGTCGGAACACTTTGATGGGACTGTGTTGGAACACTGTGATGGGACTGTATTGGAACACTGTGATGGGACTGTGTTTGAACACTGTGATGGGACTGCGTCGGAACACTGCGATGGGAATGCGTCGGAACACTGTGATGGGACTGTGCTGGAACACTGTGATGGGACTGTGTTGGAACACTGTGATGGGGCTGTGTCGGAACACTGTGATGGGACTGTGTTGGAACACTGTGATGGGACTGTGTTGGATCACTGTGATAGGACTGTGTGTGAACACTGTGATGGGACTGTGTCGGAACACTGTGATGGGACTGTGTCGGAACACTGTGATGGGACTGAGTGATGGAACACTGTGATGTGACTGTGTCAGAACACTGTGATAGGACTGTGTCGGAACACTGTGATGGGACTATGTGATGGAACACTGCGATGGCAGTGTGTTGGAACACTGTGATGGGACTGTGTTGGAACACTGTGATGGGACTGTGAGATGGAACACTGTGATGGGACTGTGTTGGAACACTGTGATGGGACTGTGTTGGAACGCTGTGATGGGACTGTGTGATGCAACACTGTGATTGGACTGTGTGATGGAACACTGTGATGGGACAGTGATGGAACACTGTGATGGGACTGTGTTGGAACACTGTGATGGGACTGTGTCGGAACACTGTGATGGGACTGTGTCAGAACACTGTGATGGGACTGAGTGATGGAACACTGTGATGTGACTGTGTCGGAACACTGTGATAGGACTGTGTCGGAACACTGTGATGGGACTATGTGATGGAACACTGCGATGGCAGTGTGTTGGAACACTGTGATGGGACTGTGTTGGAACACTGTGATGGGACTGTGTGATGGAACACTGTGATGGGACTGTGTTGGAACACTGTGATGGGACTGTGTTGGAACGCTGTGATTGGACTGTGTGATGCAACACTGTGATTGGACTGTGTGATGGAACACTGTGATGGGACAGTGATGGAACACTGTAATGGGACTGTGTTGGAACACTGTGATGGGACTGTGTTGGAACGCTGTGATGGGACTGTGTGATGCAACACTGTGATTGGACTGTGTGATGGAACACTGTGATGGGACAGTGATGGAAAACTGTGATGGGACTGTGTTGGAACGCTGTGATGGGACTGTGTGATGGAAGAATGTGATGGGACTGTGTTGGAACACTGTGATGGGACTGTGTCGGAACAATGTGATGGGACTGTGTTGGAACACTGTGATGGGACTGTGTTGGAACACTGTGATGGGACTGTGTGATGGACCACTGTGATGGGACTGTGTTGGAACACTGTGATGGTACTGTGTGATGGAACACTGTGATGGGACTGTGTCGGAACACTGGGATGGGACTGTGTTGGAACACTGTGATGCGACTGCGTCGGAACACTTTGATGGGACTGTGTGATGGAACACTGTGATGGGACTGTGTTGTAACACTGTGATGGGACTGTGTTGTAACACTGTGATGGGACTGTGTTGGAACACTGTGATGGGACTGTGTTGTAACACTGTGATGGGACTGTGTTGGAACACTGTGATGGGACTGTGTTGGAACACTGTGATGGGACTGTGTTGGAACACTGTGATGGGACTGTGTGATGGAACACTGTGATGGGACTGTGTTGGAATACTGTGATGGGACTGTGTGATGGAGCACTGTGATGGGACTGTGTCAGAACATTGTGATGCGACTGCGTCGGAACACTTTGATGGGACTGTGTTCGAATATTGTGATGGGACTGTGTTGGAACACTGTGATGGGACTGCGTCGGAACACTTTGATGGGACTGTGTTGGAACACTGTGATGGGACTGCGTTGGAACACTGTGATGGGACTGTGTTGGAACACTGTGATGGGACTCTGTTGGAACACTGTGATGGGACTGTGTTGCAACACTGTGATGGGACTGCGTTGGAACACTGCGATGGGACTGTGCTGGAATTCTGTGATGGGACTGTGTCGGAACACTGTGATGGGACTGTGTTGGAACAGTGTGATGGGACTGCGTCGGAACTCTGCGATGGGAATGCGTCGGAACACTGTGATGGGACTGTGTTGGAACACTGTGATGGGACTGTGTTGGAACACTGTGATGGGACTGTGTTGGAGCACTGTGATGGGACTGTGATGGGACTGCGTCGGAACACTGCGATGGGAATGTGTCGGACCAATGTGATGGGACTGTGTCGGAACACTGTGATGGGACTGTGTCGGAACACTGTGATGGGACTGCGTCGGAACACTGTGATGGGACTGCGTTGGAACACTGTGATGGGATTGTGTCGGAACAATGTGATGGGACTGTGTCGGAACACTGTGATGGGACTGTGTTTGAACACTGTGATGGGACTGCGTTGGAACACTGTGATGGGACTGTGTTGGAACACTGTGATGGGACTGTGTTGGAACCCTGTGATGGGACTGCGTCGGAACACTGTGATAGGACTGTGTTGGAACACTGTGTTGGGACTGTGTCGGAACACTGTGATGGGACTGCGTCGGAACACTTTGATGGGACTGTGTTGGAACACTGTGATGGGACTGCGTTGGAACACTGTGATGGGACTGCGTCGGAACACTTTGATGGGACTGTGTTTGAACACTGTGATGGGACTGCGTTGGAACACTGTGATGGGACTGTGTTGGAACACTGTGATGGGACTGCGTTGGAACACTGTGATGGGACTGTGTCGGAACAATGTGATGGGACTGTGTTGGAACACTGTGATGGGACTGTGTTTGAACACTGTGATGGGACTGCGTCGGAACACTTTGATGGGACTGCGTCGGAACACTTTGATGGGACTGTGTTGGAACACTGTGATGGGACTGCGTTGGAACACTGCGATGGGACTGTGCTGGAATTTTGTGATGGGACTGTGTCGGAACACTGTGATGGGACTGTGTTGGAACACTGTGATGGGACTGTGTTGGAACACTGTGATGGGACTGCGTCAGAACACTGCGATGGGAATGCGTCGGAACACTGTGATTGGACTGTGCTGGAACACTGTGATGGGACTGTGTTGGAACACTGCGATGGGACTGTGTCGGAACACTGTGATGGGACTGTGTTGGAACACTGTGATGGGACTGTGTTGGAACACTGTGATGGGACTGTGTGGGAACACTGTGATGGGACTGTGTCGGAACACTGTGATGGGACTGTGTTGGAACACTGTGATGGGACTGTGTCAGAACACTGTGATGGGACTGTGTGGGAACACTGTGATGGGACTGTGTCGGAACACTGTGATGGGACTGCGTCGGAACACTTTGATGGGACTGTGTTGGAACACTGTGATGGGACTGTATTGGAACACTGTGATGGGACTGTGTTTGAACACTGTGATGGGACTGCGTCGGAACACTGCGATGGGAATGCGTCGGAACACTGTGATGGGACTGTGTCGGAACACTGTGATGGGACTGTGTTGGAACACTGTGATGGGGCTGTGTCGGAACACTGTGATGGGACTGTGTTGGAACAATGTGATGGGACTGTGTTGGATCACTGTGATGGGACTGTGTGTGAACACTGTGATGGGACTGTGTCGGAACACTGTGATGGGACTGTGTCGGAACACTGTGATGGGACTGAGTGATGGAACACTGTGATGTGACTGTGTCAGAACACTGTGATAAGACTGTGTCGGAACACTGTGATGGGACTATGTGATGGAACACTGCGATGGGAGTGTGTTGGAACACTGTGATGGGACTGTGTTGGAACACTGTGATGGGACTGTGTGATGGAACACTGTGATGGGAATGTGTTGGAACACTGTGATGTGACTGTGTCGGAACACTGTGATAGGACTGTGTCGGAACACTGTGATGGGACCATGTGATGGAACACTGCGATGGGAGTGTGTTGGAACACTGTGATGGGACTGTGTTGGAACACTGTGATGGGACTGTGTGATGGAACACTGTGATGGGACTGTGTTGGAACACTGTGATGGGACTGTGTTGGAACGCAGTGATGGGACTGTGTGATGCAACCCTGTGATTGGACTGTGTGATGGAACACTGTGATGGGATAGTGATGGAACACTGTGATGGGACTGTGTTGGAACGCTGTGATGGGACTGTGTCGGAACACTGTGATGGGACTGTGTTGGAACGCTGTGATGGGACTGTGTCGGAACACTGTGATGGGACTGAGTGATGGAACACTGTGATGTGACTGTGTCGGAACACTGTGATGGGACTATGTGATGGAACACTGCGATGGCAGTGTGTTGGAACACTGTGATGGGACTGTGTTGGAACACTGTGATGGGACTGTGTGATGGAACACTGTGATGGGACTGTGTTGGAACACTGTGATGGGACTGTGTTGGAACGCTGTGATGGGACTGTGTGATGCAACACTGTGATTGGACTGTGTGATGGAACACTGTGATGGGACAGTGATGGAACACTGTAATGGGACTGTGTTGGAACACTGTGATGGGACTGTGTTGGAACGCTGTGATGGGACTGTGTGATGCAACACTGTGATTGGACTGTGTGATGGAACACTGTGATGGGACAGTGATGGAAAACTGTGATGGGACTGTGTTGGAACGCTGTGATAGGACTGTGTGATGGAAGACTGTGATGGGACTGTGTTGGAACACTGTGATGGGACTGTGTTGGAACACTGTGATGGGACTGTGTGATGGACCACTGTGATGGGACTGTGTTGGAACACTGTGATGGGACTGTGTGATGGAACACTGTGATGGGACTGTGTCGGAACACTGTGATGGGACTGTGTTGGAACACTGTGATGCGACTGCGTCGGAACACTTTGATGGGACTGTGTGATGGAACACTATGATGGGACTGTGTTGTAACACTGTGATGGGACTGTGTTGTAACACTGTGATGGGACTGTGTTGGAACACTGTGATGGGACTGTGTTGTAACACTGTGATGGGACTGTGTTGGAACACTGTGATGGGACTGTGTTGGAACACTGTGATGGGACTGTGTGATGGAACACTGTGATGGGACTGTGTTGGAATACTGTGATTGGACTGTGTGATGGAACACTGTGATGGGACTGTGTCAGAACACTGTGATGCGACTGCGTCGGAACACTTTGATGGGACTGTGTTGGAATACTGTGATGGGACTGTGTTGGAACACTGTGATGGGACTGCGTCGGAACACTTTGATGGGACTGTGTTTGAACACTGTGATGGGACTGCGTTGGAACACTGTGATGGGACTGTGTTGGAACACTGTGATGGGACTCTGTTGGAACACTGTGATGGGACTGTGTTGCAACACTGTGATGGGACTGCGTTGGAACACTGCGATGGGACTGTGCTGGAATTCTGTGATGGGACTGTGTCGGAACACTGTGATGGGACTGTGTTGGAACAGTGTGATGGGACTGCGTCGGAACTCTGCGATGGGAATGCGTCGGAACACTGTGATGGGACTGTGTTGGAACACTGTGATGGGACTGTGTTGGAACACTGTGATGGGACTGTGTTGGAGCACTGTGATGGGACTGTGATGGGACTGCGTCGGAACACTGAGATGGGAATGTGTCGGACCAATGTGATGGGACTGTGTCGGAACACTGTGATGGGACTGTGTTGGAACACTGTGATGGGACAGTGTCGGAACAGTGTAATGGGACTGTGTTGGAACACTGTGATGGGACTGTGTTGGAAGACTGTGATAGGACTGTGTGGGAACACTGTGATGGGACTGTGTCGGAACACTGTGATGGGACTGTGTCGGAACACTGTGATGGGACTGCGTTGGAACACTGTGATGGAACTGTGTTGGAACACTGTGATGGGACTGTGTTGGAACACTGTGATGGGTCTGCGTTGGAACACTGTGATGGGACTGCGTCGGAACACTGTGATGGGACTGTGTCGGAACACTGTGATGGGACTGTGTTGGAACACTGTGATGGGACTGCGTCGGAACACTGTGATGGGACTGTGTCGGAACAGTGTGATGGGACTGTGTCGGAACAGTGTGATGGGACTGTGTTGGAACACTGTGATGGGACTGCGTCGGAACACTGTGATGGGACTGTGTCGGAACACTGTGATGGGACTGTGTCGGAACACTGTGATGGGACTGTGTTTGAACACTGTGATGGGACTGCGTTGGAACACTGTGATGGGGCTGTGTTGGAACACTGTGATGGGACGGTGTTGGAACCCTGTGATGGGACTGTGTCAGAACACTGTGATAGGACTGTGTTGGAACACTGTGTTGGGACTGTGTTGGAACACTGTGATGGGACTGCGTCGGAACACTTTGATGGGACTGTGTTGGAACACTGTGATGGGAGTGCGTTGGAACACTGTGATGGGACTGCGTCGGAACACTTTGATGGGACTGTGTTTGAACACTGTGATGGGACTGCGTCGGAACACTGTGATGGGACTGTGTTGGAACACTGTGATGGGACTGTGTTGGAACACTGTGATGGGACTGTGTCGGAACAATGTGATGGGACTGTGTTGGAACACTGTGATGGGACTGTGTTTGAACACTGTGATGGGACTGTGTCGGAACACTTTGATGGGACTGCGTCGGAACACTTTGATGGGACTGTGTTGGAACACTGTGATGGGACTGCGTTGGAACACTGCGATGGGACTGTGCTGGAATTTTGTGATGGGACTGTGTCGGAACACTGTGATGGGACTGTGATGGAACACTGTGATGGGACTGTGTTGGAACACTGTGATGGGACTGTGTTGGAACACTGTGATGGGACTGTGATGGGACTGCGTCGGAACACTGCGATGGGAATGCGTCGGAACACTGTGATTGGACTGTGCTGGAACACTGTGATGGGACTGTGTTGGAACACTGTGATGGGACTGTATCGGAACACTGTGATGGGACTGTGTTGGAACACTGTGATGGGACTGTGTTGGAACACTGTGATGGGACTGTGTGGGAACACTGTGATGGGACTGTGTCGGAACACTGTTATGGGACTGTGTTGGAACACTGTGATGGGACTGTGTCGGAACACTGTGATGGGACTGTTTGGGAACACTGTGATGGGACTGTGTTGGAACACTGTGATGGGACTGTGTCGGAACACTGTGATGGGACTGTGTCAGAACACTGTGCTGCGACTGCGTCGGAACACTTTGATGGGACTGTGTTGGAACACTGTGATGGGACTGTGTCAGAACACTGTGATGCGACTGCGTCGGAACACTTTGATGGGACTGTGTTGGAATACTGTGATGGGACTGTGTTGGAACACTGTGATGGGACTACGTCGGAACACTTTGATGGGTCTGTGTTGGAACACTGTGATGGGACTGCGTTGGAACACTGTGATGGGACTGTGTTGGAACACTGTGATGGGACTCTGTTGGAACACTGTGATGGGACTCTGTTGGAACACTGTGATGGGACTGTGTGATGGAACACTGTGATGGGACTGTGTTGGAACACTGTGATGGGACTGTGTTGGAACACTGTGATGGGACTGTGTGATGCAACACTGTGATTGGACTGTGTGATGGAACACTGTGATGGGACAGTGATGGAACACTGTGATGGGACTGTGTTGGAACACTGTGATGGGACTGTGTTGGAACGCTGTGATGGGACTGTGTGATGCAACACTGTGATTGGACTGTGTGATGGAACACTGTGATGGGACAGTGATGGAACACTGTGATGGGACTGTGTTGGAACGCTGTGATGGGACTGTGTGATGGAAGACTGTGATGGGACTGTGTTGGAACACTGTGATGGGACTGTGTCGGAACAATGTGATGGGACTGTGTTGGAACACTGTGATGGGACTGTGTTGGAACACTGTGATGGGACTGTGTGATGGACCACTGTGATGGGACTGTGTCGGAACACTGTGATGGGACTGCGTCGAAACACTTTGATGGGACTGTGTTGGAACACTGTGATGGGACTGTATTGGAACACTGTGATGGGACTGTGTTTGAACACTGTGATGGGACTGCGTCGGAACACTGCGATGGGAATGCGTCGGAACACTGTGATGGGACTGTGCTGGAACACTGTGATGGGACTGTGTTGGAACACTGTGATGGGACTGTGTCGGAACACTGTGATGGGACTGTGTTGGAACACTGTGATGGGACTGTGTTGGAACACTGTGATGGGACTGTGTGGGAACACTGTGATGGGACTGAGTCGGAACACTGTGATGGGACTGTGTTGGAACACTGTGATGGGACTGTGTCGGAACACTGTGATGGGACTGTGTGGGAACACTGTGATGGGACTGTGTCGGAACACTGTGATGGGACTGCGTCGGAACACTTTGATGGGACTGTGTTTGAACACTGTGATGGGACTGTATTGGAACACTGTAATGGGACTGTGTTTGAACACTGTGATGGGACTGCGTTGGAACACTGTGATGGGACTGTGTTGGAACACTGTGATGGGACTGTGTTGGAATACTGTGATGGGACTGCGTCGGAACACTGTGATAGGACTGTGTCGGAACACTGTGTTGGGACTGTGTCGGAACACTGTGATGGGACTGTGTCGGAACACTGTGATGGGACTATGTGATGGAAAACTGTGATGGGACTGTGTTGGAACACTGTGATGGGACTGTGTTGGAACGCTGCGATGGTACTGTGTCGGAACACTGTGATGGGACTGTGTTGGAACACTGTGATGGGACTGTGTTGGAACACTGTGATGGCACTGTGTGGGAACACTGTGATGTGACTGTGTCGGAACACTGTGATGGGACTGTGTCGGAACACTGTGATGGGACTGTGTGGGAACACTGTGATGGGACTGTGTCGGAACACTGTGATGGGACTGCGTCGGAACACTTTGATGGGACTGTGTTGGAACACTGTGATGGGACTGTGTTGGAACACTGTGATGGGACTGTGTTTGAACACTGTGATGGGACTGTGTTGGAACACTGTGATGGGACTGTGTTGGAACACTGTGATTGGACTGCGTCGGAACACTGTGATAGGACTGTGTCGGAACACTGTGTTGGGACTGTGTCGGAACACTGTGATGGGACTGTGTCGGAACACTGTGATGGGACTATGTGATGGAAAACTGTGATGGGACTGTGTTGGAACACTGTGATGGGACTGTGTTGGAACACTGCGATGGGACACTGTTGGCACATTGTGATGGGACTGAGTTGGAACACTGATGGGACTGTGATGGAAAACTGTGATGGGACTGTGTTGGAACACTTGATGGGACTGTGTTGGAACACTGCGATGGGACTCTGTTGGCACATTGTGATGGGACTGAGTTGGAACACTGTGATGGGACTGTGATGGAACACTGTGATGGGACTATGTGATGGAAAACTGTGATGGGAATGTTTTGGAACACTGTGATGGGACTGTGTTGGCACATTGTGATGGGACTGAGTTGGAACACTGTGATGGGACTGTGATGGAACATTGTGATGGGACTGCGTCGGAACACTGTGATGGGACTAGGTGATGGAACACTGTGATGGGACTGTGTGATGGAACATTGTGATGGGACTGTGTCGTAACACTGTGATGGGACTAGGTGATGGAACACTGTGATGGGACTGTGTGATGGAACATTGTGATGGGACTGTGATGGAACACTGTGTTGGGACTGTGTTGGAACACTGTGATGGGACTGTGTTGGAACACTGTGATGGGACTGTGTTGGAACACTGTGATGGGACTGTGTTGGAGCACTGTGATGGGACTGTGATGGGACTGCGTCGGAACACTGCGATGGGAATGTGTAGGACCAATGCGATGGGACTGTGTCGGAACACAGTGATGGGACTGTGTTGGAACACTGTGATGGGACAGTGTCGGAACAGTGTAATGGGACTGTGTTGGAACACTGTGATGGGACTGTGTTGGAACACTGTGATAGGACTGTGTGGGAACACTGTGATGGGACTGTGTCGGAACACTGTGATGGGACTGCGTCGGAACACTGTGATGGGACTGTGTTGGAACACTGTGATGGGACTGTGTTTAAACACTGTGATGGGACTGTGTTGGAACACTGTGATGGGACTGTGTTGGAACACTGTGATGGGACTGCGTCGGAACACTGTGATAGGACTGTGTCGGAACACTGTGATGGGACTGCGTCGGAACACTTTGATGGGACTGTGTTGGAACACTGTGATGGGAGTGCGTTGGAACACTATGATGGGACTGCGTCGGAACACTTTGATGGGACTGTGTTTGAACACTGTGATGGGACTGCGTCGGAACACTGTGATGGGACTGTGTTGGAACACTGTGATGGGACTGTGTTGGAACACTGTGATGGGACTGTGTCGGAACAATGTGATGGGACTGTGTTGGAACACTGTGATGGGACTGTGTTTGAACACTGTGATGGGACTGCGTCGGAACACTTTGATGGGACTGCGTCGGAACACTTTAATGGGACTGTGTTGGAACACTGTGATGGGACTGCGTTGGAACACTGCGATGGGACTGTGCTGGAATATTGTGATGGGACTGTGTCGGAACACTGTGATGGGACTGTGATGGAACACTGTGATGGGACTGTGTTGGAACACTGTGATGGGACTGTGTTGGAACACTGTGATGGGACTGTGATGGGACTGCGTCGGAACACTGCGATGGGAATGCGTCGGAACACTGTGATGGGACTGTGTCGGAACACTGTGATGGGACTGTGTCAGAACACTGTGCTGCGACTGCGTCGGAACACTTTGATGGGACTGTGTTGGAACACTGTGATGGGACTGTGTCAGAACACTGTGATGCGACTGCGTCGGAACACTTTGATGGGACTGTGTTGGAATACTGTGATGGGACTGTGTTGGAACACTGTGATGGGACTGCGTCGGAACACTTTGATGGGACTGTGTTGGAACACTGTGATGGGACTGCGTTGGAACACTGTGATGGGACTGTGTTGGAACACTGTGATGGGACTCTGTTGGAACACTGTGATGGGACTCTGTTGGAACACTGTGATGGGACTGTGTGATGGAACACTGTGATCGGACTGTGTTGGAACACTGTGATGGGACTGTGTTGGAACACTGTGATGGGACTGTGTGATGCAACACTGTGATTGGACTGTGTGATGGAACACTGTGATGGGACAGTGATGGAACACTGTGATGGGACTGTGTTGGAACACTGTGATGGGACTGTGTTGGAACGCTGTGATGGGACTGTGTGATGCAACACTGTGATTGGACTGTGTGATGGAACACTGTGATGGGACTGTGTGGGAACACTGTGATGGGACTGTGTCGGAACAGTGTGATGGGACTGTGTCGGAACACTGTGATGGGACTGTGTCGGAACACTGTGATGGGACTGCGTCGGAACACTGTGATGGGACTGCGTTGGAACACTGTGATGGGACTGTGTCGGAACAATGTGATGGGACTGTGTCGGAACACTGTGATGGGACTGTGTTTGAACACTGTGATGGGACTGCGTTGGAACACTGTGATGGGCCTGTGTTGGAACACTGTGATGGGACTGTGTTGGAACCCTGTGATGGGACTGCGTCGGAACACTGTGATAGGACTGTGTTGGAACACTGTGTTGGGACTGTGTCGGAACACTGTGATGGGACTGCGTCGGAACACTTTGATGGGACTGTGTTGGAACACTGTGATGGGACTGCGTTGGAACACTGTGATGGGACTGCGTCGGAACACTTTGATGGGACTGTGTTTGAACACTGTGATGGGACTGCGTTGGAACACTGTGATGGGACTGTGTTGGAACACTGTGATGGGACTGTGTTGGAACACTGTGATGGGACTGTGTCGGAACAATGTGATGGGACTGTGTTGGAACACTGTGATGGGACTGTGTTTGAACACTGTGATGGGACTGCGTCGGAACACTTTGATGGGACTGCGTCGGAACACTTTGATGGGACTGTGTTGGAACACTGTGATGGGACTGCGTTGGAACACTGCGATGGGAATGTGCTGGAATTTTGTGATGGGACTGTGTTGGAACACTGTGATGGGACTGTGATGGAACACTGTGATGGGACTGTGTTGGAACACTCTGATGGGACTGTGTTGGAACACTGTGATGGGACTGTGATGGGACTGCGTCGGAACACTGCGATGGGAATGCGTCGGAACACTGTGATTGGACTGTGCTGGAACACTGTGATGGGACTGTGTTGGAACACTGTGATGGGACTGTGTCGGAACACTGTGATGGGACTGTGTCGGAACACTGTGATGGGACTGTGTTGGAACACTGTGATGGGACTGTGTTTGAACACTGTGATGGGAATGTGTGGGAACACTGTGATGGGACTGTGTCGGAACACTGTGATGGGACTGTGTCGGAACACTGTGATGGGACTGTGTCGGAACACTGTGATGGGACTGAGTGATGGAACACTGTGATGTGACTGTGTCGGAACACTGTGATAGGACTGTGTCGGAACACTGTGATGGGACTATGTGATGGAACACTGCGATGGCAGTGTGTTGGAACACCGTGATGGGACTGTGTTGGAACACTGTGATGGGACTGTGTGATGGAACACTGTGATGGGACTGTGTTGGAACACTGTGATGGGACTGTGTTGGAACGCTGTGATGGGACTGTGTGATGCAACACTGTGATTGGACTGTGTGATGGAACACTGTGATGGGACAATGATGGAACACTGTAATGGGACTGTGTTGGAACACTGTGATGGGACTGTGTTGGAACGCTGTGATGGGACTGTGTGATGCAATACTGTGATTGGACTGTGTGATGGAACACTGTGATGGGACAGTGATGGAAAACTGTGATGGGACTGTGTTGGAACGCTGTGATGGGACTGTGTGATGGAAGACTGTGATGGGACTGTGTTGGAACACTGTGATGGGACTGTGTCGGAACAATGTGATGGGACTGTGTTGGAACACTGTGATGGGACTGTGTTGGAACACTGTGATGGGACTGTGTGATGGACCACTGTGATGGGACTGTGTTGGAACACTGTGATGGGACTGTGTGATGGAACACTGTGATGGGAATGTGTCGGAACACTGTGATAGGACTGTGTTGGAACACTGTGATGCGACTGCGTCGGAACACTTTGATGGGACTGTGTGATGGAACACTATGATGGGACTGTGTTGTAACACTGTGATGGGACTGTGTTGTAACACTGTGATGGGACTGTGTTGGAACACTGTGATGGGACTGTGTTGTAACACTGTGATGGGACTGTGTTGGAACACTGTGATGGAACTGTGTTGGAACACTGTGATGGGACTGTGTTGGAACACTGTGATGGGACTGTGTGATGGAACACTGTGATGGGACTGTGTTGGAATACTGTGATGGGACTGTGTGATGGAACACTGTGATGGGACTGTGTCAGAACACTGTGATGCGACTGCGTCGGAACACTTTGATGGGACTGTGTTGGAATACTGTGATGGGACTGTGTTGGAACACTGTGATGGGACTGCGTCGGAACACTTTGATGGGACTGTGTTGGAACACTGTGATGGGACTGCGTTGGAACACTGTGATGGGACTGTGTTGGAACACTGTGATGGGACTCTGTTGGAACACTGTGATGGGACTGTGTTGCAACACTGTGATGGGACTGCGTTGGAACACAGCGATGGGACTGTGCTGGAATTCTGTGATGGGACTGTGTCGGAACACTGTGATGGGACTGTGTTGGAACAGTGTGATGGGACTGCGTCGGAAATCTGCGATGGGAATGCGTCGGAACACTGTGATGGGACTGTGTTGGAACACTGTGATGGGACTGTGTTGGAACACTGTGATGGGACTGTGTTGGAGCACTGTGATGGGACTGTGATGGGACTGCGTCGGAACACTGCGATGGGAATGTGTCGGACCAATGTGATGGGACTGTGTCGGAACACTGTGATGGGACTGTGTTGGAACACTGTGATGGGACAGTGTCGGAACAGTGTAATGGGACTGTGTTGGAACACTGTGATGGGATTGTGTTGGAAGACTGTGATAGGACTGTGTGGGAGCACTGTGATGGGACTGTGTTGGAACACTGTGATGGGACTGTGTCGGAACACTGTGATGGGACTGCGTTGGAACACTGTGATGGACCTGTGTTGGAACACTGTGATGGGACTGTGTTGGAACACTGTGATGGGTCTGCGTTGGAACACTGTGATGGGACTGCGTCGGAACACTGTGATGGGACTGTGTCGGAACACTGTGATGGGACTGTGTTGGAACACTGTGATGGGACTGTGTGGGAACACTGTGATGGGACTGTGTCGGAACAGTGTGATGGGACTGTGTCGGAACAGTGTGATGGGACTGTGTTGGAACACTGTGATGGGACTGCGTCGGAACACTGTGATGGGACTGTGTTGAAACACTGTGATGGGACTGTGTCGGAACACTGTGATGGGACTGTGTTTGAACACTGTGATGGGACTGCGTTGGAACACTGTGATGGGACTGTGTTGGAACACTGTGATGGGACTGTGTTGGAACCCTGTGATGGGACTGTGTCGGAACACTGTGATAGGACTGTGTTGGAACACTGTGTTGGGACTGTGTTGGAACACTGTGATGGGACTGCGTCGGAACACTTTGATGGGACTGTGTTGGAACACTGTGATGGGAGTGCGTTGGAACACTGTGATGGGACTGCGTCGGAACACTTTGATGGGACTGTGTTTGAACACTGTGATGGGACTGCGTCGGAACACTGTGATGGGACTGTGTTGGAACACTGTGATGGGACTGTGTTGGAACACTGTGATGGGACTGTGTCGGAACAATGTGATGGGACTGTGTTGGAACACTGTGATGGGACTGTGTTTGAACACTGTGATGGGACTGCGTCGGAAGACTTTGATGGGACTGCGTCGGAACACTTTGATGGGACTGTGTTGGAACACTGTGATGGGACTGCGTTGGAACACTGCGATGGGACTGTGCTGGAATTTTGTGATGGGACTGTGTCGGAACACTGTGATGGGACTGTGATGGAACACTGTGATGGGACTGTGTTGGAACACTGTGATGGGACTGTGATGGGACTGCGTCGGAACACTGCGATGGGAATGCGTCGGAACATTGTGATTGGACTGTGCTGGAACACTGTGATGGGACTGTGTTGGAACACTGTGATGGGACTGTATCGGAACACTGTGATGGGACTGTGTTGGAACACTGTGATGGGACTGTGTTGGAACACTGTGATGGGACTGTGTGGGAACACTGTGATGGGACTGTGTCGGAACACAGTGATGGGACTGTGTTGAAACACTGTGATAGGACTGTGTCGGAACACTGTGATGGGACTGTGTGGGAACACTGTGATGGGACTGTGTTGGAACACTGTGATGGGACTGTGTCGGAACACTGTGATGGGACTGTGTCAGAACACTGTGATGCGACTGCGTCGGAACACTTTGATGGGACTGTGTTGGAACACTGTGATGGGACTGTGTCAGAACACTGTGATGCGACTGCGTCGGAACACTTTGATGGGACTGTGTTGGAATACTGTGATGGGACGGTGTTGGAACACTGTGATGGGACTGCGTCGGAACACTTTGATGGGACTGTGTTGGAACACTGTGATGGGACTGCGTTGGAACACTGTGATGGGACTGTGTTGGAACACTGTGATGGGACTCTGTTGGAACACTGTGATGGGACTGTGTGATGGAACACTGTTATGGGACTGTGTTGGAACACTGTGATGGGACTGTGTTGGAACACTGTGATGGGACTGTGTGATGCAACACTGTGATTGGACTGTGTGATGGAACACTGTGATGGGACAGTGATGGAACACTGTGATGGGACTGTGTTGGAACACTGTGATGGGACTGTGTTGCAACGCTGTGATGGGACTGTGTGATGCAACACTGTGATTGGACTGTGTGATGGAACACTGTGATGGGACAGTGATGGAACACTGTGATGGGACTGTGTTGGAACGCTGTGATGGGACTGTGTGATGAAAGACTGTGATGGGACTGTGTTGGAACACTGTGATGGGACTGTGTCGGAACAATGTGATGGGACTGTGTTGGAACACTGTGATGGGACTGTGTTGGAACACTGTGATGGGACTGTGTGATGGACCACTGTGATGGGACTGTGTCGGAACACTGTGATGGGACTGCGTCGGAACACTTTGATGGGACTGTGTTGGAACACTGTGATGGGACTGTATTGGAACACTGTGATGGGACTGTGTTTGAACACTGTGATGGGACTGCGTCGGAACACTGCGATGGGAATGCGTCGGAACACTGTGATGGGACTGTGCTGGAACACTGTGATGGGACTGTGTTGGAACACTGTGATGGGACTGTGTCGGAACACTGTGATGGGACTGTGTTGGAACACTGTGATGGGACTGTGTTGGAACACTGTGATGGGACTGTGTGGGAACACTGTGATGGGACTGTGTCGGAACACTGTGATGGGACTGTGTTGGAACACTGTGATGGGACTGTGTCGGAACACTGTGATGGGACTGTGTGGGAACACTGTGATGGGACTGTGTCGGAACACTGTGATGGGACTGCGTCGGAACACTTTGATGGGACTGTGTTTGAACACTGTGATGGGACTGTATTGGAACACTGTAATGGGACTGTGTTTGAATACTGTGATGGGACTGCGTTGGAACACTGTGATGGGACTGTGTTGGAACACTGTGATGGGACTGTGTTGGAATACTGTGATGGGACTGCGTCGGAACACTGTGATAGGACTGTGTCGGAACACTGTGTTGGGACTGTGTCGGAACACTGTGATGGGACTGTGTCGGAACACTGTGATGGGACTATGTGATGGAAAACTGTGATGGGACTGTGTTGGAACACTGTGATGGGACTGTGTTGGAACGCTGCGATGGTACTGTGTCGGAACACTGTGATGGGACTGTGTTGGAACACTGTGATGGGACTGTGTTGGAACACTGTGATGGCACTGTGTGGGAACACTGTGATGTGACTGTGTCGGAACACTGTGATGGGACTGTGTCGGAACACTGTGATGGGACTGTGTGGGAACACTGCGATGGGACTGTGTCGGAACACTGTGATGGGACGATGTGATGGAAAACTGTGATGGGACTGTGTTGGAACTCTGTGATGGGACTGTGTTGGAACACTGCGATGGGACACTGTTGGCACATTGTGATGGGACTGAGTTGGAACACTGATTGGACTGTGATGGAAAACTGTGATGGGACTGTGTTGGAACACTGTGATGGGACTGTGTTGGAACACTGCGATGGGACTCTGTTGGCACATTGTGATGGGACTGAGTTGGAACACTGTGATGGGACTGTGATGGAACACTGTGATGGGACTATGTGATGGAAAACTGTGATGGGAATGTTTTGGAACACTGTGATGGGACTGTGTTGGCACATTGTGATGGGACTGAGTTTGAACACTGTGATGGGACTGTGATGGAACATTGTGATGGGACTGCGTCGGAACACTGTGATGGGACTGTGTGATGGAACATTGTGATGGGACTGTGTCGTAACACTGTGATGGGACTAGGTGATGGAACACTGTGATGGGACTGTGTGATGGAACATTGTGATGGGACTGTGATGGAACACTGTGTTGGGACTGTGTTGGAACACTGTGATGGGACTGTGTTGGAACACTGTGATGGGACTGTGTTGGAACACTGTGATGGGACTGTGTTGGAGCACTGTGATGGGACTGTGATGGGACTGCGTCGGAACACTGGGATGGGAATGTGTAGGACCAATGTGATGGGACTGTGTCGGAACACAGTGATGGGACTGTGTTGGAACACTGTGATGGGACAGTGTCGGAACAGTGTAATGGGACTGTGTTGGAACACTGTGATGGGACTGTGTTGGAACACTGTGATAGGACTGTGTGGGAACACTGTGATGGGACTGTGTCGGAACACTGTGATGGGACTGTGTCGGAACACTGTGATGGGACTGCGTTGGAACACTGTGATGGAACTGTGTTGGAACACTGTGATGGGACTGTGTTGGAACACTGTGATGGGACTGCGTTGGAACACTGTGATGGGACTGTGTCGGAACACTGTGATGGGACTGCGTCGGAACACTGTGATGGGACTGTGTTGGAACACTGTGATGGGACTGTGTGGGAACACTGTGATGGGACTGTGTCGGAACAGTGTGATGGGACTGTGTCGGAACACTGTGATGGGACTGTGTCGGAACACTGTGATGGGACTGCGTCGGAACACTGTGATGGGACTGCGTTGGAACGCTGTGATGGGACTGTGTCGGAACAATGTGATGGGACTCTGTCGGAACACTGTGATGGGACTGTGTTTGAACACTGTGATGGGACTGCGTCGGAACACTTTAATGGGACTGTGTTTGAACACTGTGATGGGACTGCGTTGGAACACTGTGATGGGACTGTGTTGGAACACTGTGATGGGACTGTGTTGGAACACTGTGATGGGACTGTGTCGGAACACTGTGATGGGACTGCGTCGGAACACTTTGATGGGACTGCGTCGGAACACTTTGATGGGTCTGTGTTGGAACACTGTGATGGGACTGCGTTGGAACACTGCGATGGGACTGTGCTGGAATTTTGTGATGGGACTGTGTCGGAACACTGTGATGGGACTGTGTGGGAACACTGTGATGGGACTGTGTCGGAACAGTGTGATGGGACTGTGTCGGAACACTGTGATGGGACTGTGTCGGAACACTGTGATGGGACTGCGTCGGAACACTGTGATGGGACTGCGTTGGAACGCTGTGATGGGACTGTGTCGGAACAATGTGATGGGACTCTGTCGGAACACTGTGATGGGACTGTGTTTGAACACTGTGATGGGACTGCGTCGGAACACTTTAATGGGACTGTGTTTGAACACTGTGATGGGACTGCGTTGGAACACTGTGATGGGACTGTGTTGGAACACTGTGATGGGACTGTGTTGGAACACTGTGATGGGACTGTGTCGGAACACTGTGATGGGACTGCGTCGGAACACTTTGATGGGACTGCGTCGGAACACTTTGATGGGTCTGTGTTGGAACACTGTGATGGGACTGCGTTGGAACACTGCGATGGGACTGTGCTGGAATTTTGTGATGGGACTGTGTCGGAACACTGTGATGGGACTGTGATGGAACACTGTGATGGGACTGTGTTGGAACACTATGATGGGACTGTGTTGGAACACTGTGATGGGACTGTGATGGGACTGCGTCGGAACACTGCGATGGGAATGCGTCGGAACACTGTGATTGGACTGTGCTGGAACACTGTGATGGGACTGTGTTGGAACACTGTGATGGGACTGTGTCGGAACACTGTGATGGGACTGTGTTGGAACACTGTGATGGGACTGTGTTTGAACACTGTGATGGGACTGTGTGGGAACACTGTGATGGGACTGTGTCGGAACACTGTGATGGGACTGTGTTGGAACACTGTGATGGGACTGTGTCAGAACACTGTGATGGGACTGTGTGGGAACACTGTGATGGGACTGTGTCGGAACACTGTGATGGGACTGCGTCGGAACACTTTGATGGGACTGTGTTGGAACACTGTGATGGGACTGTATTGGAACACTGTGATGGGACTGTGTTTGAACACTGTGATGGGACTGCGTCGGAACACTGCGATGGGAATGCGTCGGAACACTGTGATGGGACTGTGCTGGAACACTGTGATGGGACTGTGTTGGAACACTGTGATGGGGCTGTGTCGGAACACTGTGATGGGACTGTGTTTGAACACTGTGATGGGACTGTGTTGGATCACTGTGATGGGACTGTGTGTGAACACTGTGATGGGACTGTGTCGGAACACTGTGATGGGACTGTGTTGGAACACTGTGATGGGACTGAGTGATGGAACACTGTGATGTGACTGTGTCAGAACACTGTGATAGGACTGTGTCGGAACACTGTGATGGGACTATGTGATGGAACACTGCGATGGGAGTGTGTTGGAACACTGTGATGGGACTGTGTTGGAACACTGTGATGGGACTGTGTGATGGAACACTGTGATGGGACTGTGTTGGAACACTGTGATGGGACTGTGTTGGAACGCTGTGATGGGACTGTGTGATGCAACACTGTGATTGGACTGTGTGATGGAACACTGTGATGGGACAGTGATGGAACACTGTGATGGGACTGTGTTGGAACGCTGTGATGGGACTGTGTCGGAACACTGTGATGGGACTGTGTCGGAACACTGTGATAGGACTGTGTTGGAACACTGTGTTGGGACTGTGTCGGAACACTGTGATGGGACTGCGTCGGAACACTTTGATGGGACTGTGTTGGAACACTGTGATGGGACTGCGTTGGAACACTGTGATGGGACTGCGTCGGAACACTGTGATGGGACTGTGTTGGAACACTGTGATGGGACTGTGTTGGAACACTGTGATGGGACTGTGTGGGAACACTGTGATGGGACTGTGTCGGAACAGTGTGATGGGACTGTGTCGGAACACTGTGATGGGACTGTGTCGGAACACTGTGATGGGACTGCGTCGGAACACTGTGATGGGACTGCGTTGGAACACTGTGATGGGACTGTGTCGGAACAATGTGATGGGACTGTGTCGGAACACTGTGATGGGACTGTGTTTGAACACTGTGATGGGACTGCATTGGAACACTGTGATGGGCCTGTGTTGGAACACTGTGATGGGACTGTGTTGGAACCCTGTGATGGGACTGCGTCGGAACACTGTGATAGGACTGTGTTGGAACACTGTGTTGGGACTGTGTCGGAACACTGTGATGGGACTGCGTCGGAACACTTTGATGGGACTGTGTTGGAACACTGTGATGGGACTGCGTTGGAACACTGTGATGGGACTGCGTCGGAACACTTTAATGGGACTGTGTTTGAACACTGTGATGGGACTGCGTTGGAACACTGTGATGGGACTGTGTTGGAACACTGTGATGGTACTGTGTTGGAACACTGTGATGGGACTGTGTCGGAACAATGTGATGGGACTGTGTTGGAACACTGTGATGGGACTGTGTTTGAACACTGTGATGGGACTGCGTCGGAACACTTTGATGGGACTGCGTCGGAACACTTTGATGGGTCTGTGTTGGAACACTGTGATGGGACTGCGTTGGAACACTGCGATGGGACTGTGCTGGAATTTTGTGATGGGACTGTGTCGGAACACTGTGATGGGACTGTGATGGAACACTGTGATGGGACTGTGTTGGAACACTATGATGGGACTGTGTTGGAACACTGTGATGGGACTGTGATGGGACTGCGTCGGAACACTGCGATGGGAATGCGTCGGAACACTGTGATTGGACTGTGCTGGAACACTGTGATGGGACTGTGTTGGAACACTGTGATGGGACTGTGTCGGAACACTGTGATGGGACTGTGTTGGAACACTGTGATGGGACTGTGTTTGAACACTGTGATGGGACTGTGTGGGAACACTGTGATGGGACTGTGTCGGAACACTGTGATGGGACTGTGTTGGAACACTGTGATGGGACTGTGTCAGAACACTGTGATGGGACTGTGTGGGAACACTGTGATGGGACTGTGTCGGAACACTGTGATGGGACTGCGTCGGAACACTTTGATGGGACTGTGTTGGAACACTGTGATGGGACTGTATTGGAACACTGTGATGGGACTGTGTTTGAACACTGTGATGGGACTGCGTCGGAACACTGCGATGGGAATGCGTCGGAACACTGTGATGGGACTGTGCTGGAACACTGTGATGGGACTGTGTTGGAACACTGTGATGGGGCTGTGTCGGAACACTGTGATGGGACTGTGTTTGAACACTGTGATGGGACTGTGTTGGATCACTGTGATGGGACTGTGTGTGAACACTGTGATGGGACTGTGTCGGAACACTGTGATGGGACTGTGTTGGAACACTGTGATGGGACTGAGTGATGGAACACTGTGATGTGACTGTGTCAGAACACTGTGATAGGACTGTGTCGGAACACTGTGATGGGACTATGTGATGGAACACTGCGATGGGAGTGTGTTGGAACACTGTGATGGGACTGTGTTGGAACACTGTGATGGGACTGTGTGATGGAACACTGTGATGGGACTGTGTTGGAACACTGTGATGGGACTGTGTTGGAACGCTGTGATGGGACTGTGTGATGCAACACTGTGATTGGACTGTGTGATGGAACACTGTGATGGGACAGTGATGGAACACTGTGATGGGACTGTGTTGGAAC
The DNA here is from genome assembly GCF_047496795.1 of Chiloscyllium punctatum. NCBI lineage: Eukaryota > Metazoa > Chordata > Chondrichthyes > Orectolobiformes > Hemiscylliidae > Chiloscyllium > Chiloscyllium punctatum. The sequence goes on from NC_092772.1 coordinate 49,781,858, forward strand.
GCTGTGATGGGACTGTGTCGGAACACTGTGATGGGACTGTGTCGGAACACTGTGATAGGACTGTGTTGGAACACTGTGTTGGGACTGTGTCGGAACACTGTGATGGGACTGCGTCGGAACACTTTGATGGGACTGTGTTGGAACACTGTGATGGGACTGCGTTGGAACACTGTGATGGGACTGCGTCGGAACACTTTAATGGGACTGTGTTTGAACACTGTGATGGGACTGCGTTGGAACACTGTGATGGGACTGTGTTGGAACACTGTGTTGGGACTGTGTCGGAACACTGTGATGGGACTGCGTCGGAACACTTTGATGGGACTGTGTTGGAACACTGTGATGGGACTGCGTTGGAACACTGTGATGGGACTGCGTCGGAACACTTTAATGGGACTGTGTTTGAACACTGTGATGGGACTGCGTTGGAACACTGTGATGGGACTGTGTTGGAACACTGTGATGGGACTGTGTTGGAACACTGTGATGGGACTGTGTCGGAACAATGTGATGGGACTGTGTTGGAACACTGTGATGGGACTGTGTTTGAACACTGTGATGGGACTGCGTCGGAACACTTTGATGGGACTGCGTCGGAACACTTTGATGGGTCTGTGTTGGAACACTGTGATGGGACTGCGTTGGAACACTGCGATGGGACTGTGCTGGAATTTTGTGATGGGACTGTGTCGGAACACTGTGATGGGACTGTGATGGAACACTGTGATGGGACTGTGTTGGAACACTATGATGGGACTGTGTTGGAACACTGTGATGGGACTGTGATGGGACTGCGTCGGAACACTGCGATGGGAATGCGTCGGAACACTGTGATTGGACTGTGCTGGAACACTGTGATGGGACTGTGTTGGAACACTGTGATGGGACTGTGTCGGAACACTGTGATGGGACTTTGTTGGAACACTGTGATGGGACTGTGTTTGAACACTGTGATGGGACTGTGTGGGAACACTGTGATGGGACTGTGTCGGAACACTGTGATGGGACTGTGTTGGAACACTGTGATGGGACTGTGTCAGAACACTGTGATGGGACTGTGTGGGAACACTGTGATGGGACTTTGTTGGAACACTGTGATGGGACTGCGTCGGAACACTTTGATGGGACTGTGTTGGAACACTGTGATGGGACTGTATTGGAACACTGTGATGGGACTGTGTTTGAACACTGTGATGGGACTGCGTCGGAACACTGCGATGGGAATGCGTCGGAACACTGTGATGGGACTGTGCTGGAACACTGTGATGGGACTGTGTTGGAACACTGTGATGGGGCTGTGTCGGAACACTGTGATGGGACTGTGTTTGAACACTGTGATGGGACTGTGTTGGATCACTGTGATGGGACTGTGTGTGAACACTGTGATGGGACTGTGTCGGAACACTGTGATGGGACTGTGTTGGAACACTGTGATGGGACTGAGTGATGGAACACTGTGATGTGACTGTGTCAGAACACTGTGATAGGACTGTGTCGGAACACTGTGATGGGACTATGTGATGGAACACTGCGATGGGAGTGTGTTGGAACACTGTGATGGGACTGTGTTGGAACACTGTGATGGGACTGTGTGATGGAACACTGTGATGGGACTGTGTTGGAACACTGTGATGGGACTGTGTTGGAACGCTGTGATGGGACTGTGTGATGCAACACTGTGATTGGACTGTGTGATGGAACACTGTGATGGGACAGTGATGGAACACTGTGATGGGACTGTGTTGGAACGCTGTGATGGGACTGTGTCGGAACACTGTGATGGGACTGTGTCGGAACACTGTGATGGGACTGTGTCGGAACACTGTGATGGGACTGAGTGATGGAACACTGTGATGTGACTGTGTCGGAACACTGTGATAGGACTGTGTCGGAACACTGTGATGGGACTATGTGATGGAACACTGCGATGGCAGTGTGTTGGAACACTGTGATGGGACTGTGTTGGAACACTGTGATGGGACTATGTGATGGAACACTGCGATGGGAGTGTGTTGGAACACTGTGATGGGACTGTGTTGGAACACTGTGATGGGACTGTGTGATGGAACACTGTGATGGGACTGTGTTGGAACACTGTGATGGGACTGTGTGATGGAACACTGTGATGGGACTGTGTTGGAACACTGTGATGGGACTGTGTTGGAACGCTGTGATGGGACTGTGTGATGCAACACTGTGATTGGACTGTGTGATGGAACACTGTGATGGGACAGTGATGGAACACTGTGATGGGACTGTGTTGGAACGCTGTGATGGGACTGTGTCGGAACACTGTGATGGGACTGTGTCGGAACACTGTGATGGGACTGTGTCGGAACACTGTGATGGGACTGAGTGATGGAACACTGTGATGTGACTGTGTCGGAACACTGTGATAGGACAGTGTCGGAACACTGTGATGGGACTATGTGATGGAACACTGCGATGGCAGTGTGTTGGAACACTGTGATGGGACTGTGTTGGAACACTGTGATGGGACTGTGTGATGGAACACTGTGATGGGACTGTGTTGGAACACTGTGATGGGACTGTGTTGGAACGCTGTGATGGGACTGTGTGATGCAACACTGTGATTGGACTGTGTGATGGAACACTGTGATGGGACAGTGATGGAACACTGTGATGGGACTGTGTTGGAACACTGTGATGGGACTGTGTTGGAACGCTGTGATGGGACTGTGTGATGCAACACTGTGATTGGACTGTGTGATGGAACACTGTGATGGGACAGTGATGGAAAACTGTGATGGGACTGTGTTGGAACGCTGTGATGGGACTGTGTGATGGAAGACTGTGATGGGACTGTGTTGGAACACTGTGATGGGACTGTGTCGGAACAATGTGATGGGACTGTGTTGGAACACTGTGATGGGACTGTGTCGGAACACTGTGATGGGACTGTGTGATGGACCACTGTGATGGGACTGTGTTGGAACACTGTGATGGGACTGTGTTGGAACACTGTGATGGGACTGTGTTGGAACACTGTGATGGGACTGTGTGATGGAACACTGTGATGGGACTGTGTTGGAATACTGTGATGGGACTGTGTGATGGAACACTGTGATGGGACTGTGTCAGAACACTGTGATGCGACTGCGTCGGAAAACTTTGATGGGACTGTGTGATGGAACACTGTGATGGGACTGTGTTGTAACACTGTGATGGGACTGTGTTGTAACACTGTGATGGGACTGTGTTGGAACACTGTGATGGGACTGTGTTGTAACACTGTGATGGGACTGTGTTGGAACACTGTGATGGGACTGTGTTGGAACACTGTGATGGGACTGTGTTGGAACACTGTGATGGGACTGTGTGATGGAACACTGTGATGGGACTGTGTTGGAATACTGTGATGGGACTGTGTGATGGAACACTGTGATGGGACTGTGTCAGAACACTGTGATGCGACTGCGTCGGAACACTTTGATGGGACTGTGTTGGAATACTGTGATGGGACTGTGTTGGAACACTGTGATGGGACTGCGTCGGAACACTTTGATGGGACTGTGTTGGAACACTGTGATGGGACTGCGTTGGAACACTGTGATGGGACTGTGTTGGAACACTGTGATGGGACTCTGTTGGAACACTGTGATGGGACTGTGTTGCAACACTGTGATGGGACTGCGTTGGAACACTGCGATGGGACTGTGCTGGAATTCTGTGATGGGATTGTGTCGGAACACTGTGATGGGACTATGTTGGAACAGTGTGATGGGACTGCGTCGGAACTCTGCGATGGGAATGCGTCGGAACACTGTGATGGGACTGCGTTGGAACACTTTGATGGGACTGTGTTGGAACACTGTGATGGGACTGTGTTGGAGCACTGTGATGGGACTGTGATGGGACTGCGTCGGAACACTGCGATGGGAATGTGTTGGACCAATGTGATGGGACTGTGTCGGAACACTGTGATGGGACTGTGTTGGAACACTGTGATGGGACAGTGTCGGAACAGTGTAATGGGACTGTGTTGGAACACTGTGATGGGACTGTGTTGGAACACTGTGATAGGACTGTGTGGGAACACTGTGATGGGACTGTGTCGGAACACTGTGATGGGACTGTGTCGGAACACTGTGATGGGACTGCGTTGGAACACTGTGATGGAACTGTGTTGGAACACTGTGATGGGACTGTGTTGGAACACTGTGATGGGTCTGCGTTGGAACACTGTGATGGGACTGCGTCGGAACACTGTGATGGGACTGTGTCGGAACACTGTGATGGGACTGTGTTGGAACAGTGTGATGGGACTGTGTGGGAACACTGTGATGGGACTGTGTCGGAACAGTGTGATGGGACTGTGTCGGAACAGTGTGATGGGACTGTGTTGGAACACTGTGATGGGACTGCGTCGGAACACTGTGATGGGACTGTGTTGGAACACTGTGATGGGACTGTGTCGGAACACTGTGATGGGACTGTGTTTGAACACTGTGATGGGACTGCGTTGGAACACTGTGATGGGACTGTGTTGGAACACTGTGATGGGACTGTGTTGGAACCCTGTGATGGGACTGTGTCGGAACACTGTGATAGGACTGTGTTGGAACACTGTGTTGGGACTGTGTTGGAACACTGTGATGGGACTGCGTTGGAACACTTTGATGGGACTGTGTTGGAACACTGTGATGGGAGTGCGTTGGAACACTGTGGTGGGACTGCGTCGGAACACTTTGATGGGACTGTGTTTGAACACTGTGATGGGACTGCGTCGGAACACTGTGATGGGACTGTGTTGGAACACTGTGATGGGACTGTGTTGGAACTCTGTGATGGGACTGTGTCGGAACAATGTGATGGGACTGTGTTGGAACACTGTGATGGGACTGTGTTTGAACACTGTGATGGGACTGCGTCGGAACACTTTGATGGGACTGCGTCGGAACACTTTGATGGGACTGTGTTGGAACACTGTGATGGGACTGCGTTGGAACACTGTGATAGGACTGTGTTGGAACACTGTGTTGGGACTGTGTTGGAACACTGTGATGGGACTGCGTTGGAACACTTTGATGGGACTGTGTTGGAACACTGTGATGGGAGTGCGTTGGAACACTGTGATGGGACTGCGTTGGAACACTTTGATGGGACTGTGTTTGAACACTGTGATGGGACTGCGTCGGAACACTGTGATGGGACTGTGTTGGAACACTGTGATGGGACTGTGTTGGAACACTGTGATGGGACTGTGTCGGAACAATGTGATGGGACTGTGTTGGAACACTGTGATGGGACTGTGTTTGAACACTGTGATGGGACTGCGTCGGAACACTTTGATGGGACTGCGTCGGAACACTTTGATGGGACTGTGTTGGAACACTGTGATGGGACTGCGTTGGAACACTGTGATGGGACTGTGCTGGAATTTTGTGATGGGACTGTGTCGGAACACTGTGATGGGACTGTGATGGAACACTGTGATGGGACTGTGTTGGAACACTGTGATGGGACTGTGTTGGAGGACTGTGATGGGACTGTGATGGGACTGCGTCGGAACACTGCGATGGGAATGCGTCGGAACACTGTGATTGGACTGTGCTGGACCACTGTGATGGGACTGTGTTGGAACACTGTGATGGGACTGTGTCGGAACACTGTGATGGGACTGTGTTGGAACACTGTGATGGGACTGTGTGGGAACACTGTGATGGGACTGTGTCGGAACACTGTGATGGGACTGTGTTGGAACACTGTGATGGGACTGTGTCGGAACACTGTGATGGGACTGTGTTGGAACACTGTGATGGGACTGTGTCGGAACACTGTGATGCGACTGCGTCGGAACACTTTGATGGGACTGTGTTGGAACACTGTGATGGGACTGTGTCAGAACACTGTGATGCGACTGCGTCGGAACACTTTGATGGGACTGTGTTGGAATACTGTGATGGGACTGTGTTGGAACACTGTGATGGGACTGCGTCGGAACACTTTGATGGGACTGTGTTGGAACACTGTGATGGGACTGCGTTGGAACACTGTGATGGGACTGTGTTGGAACACTGTGATGGGACTCTGTTGGAACACTGTGTTGGGACTGTGTAGGAACACTGTGATGTGACTGCGTTGGAACACTGCGATGGGACTGTGCTGGAATTCTGTGATGGGACTGTGTCGGAACACTGTGATGGGACTGTGTTGGAACAGTGTGATTGGACTGCGTCGGAACACTGCGATGGGAATGCGTCGGAACACTGTGATGGGACTGTGTTGGAACACTGTGATGGGACTGTGTTGGAACACTGATGGGACTGTGTTGGAGCACTGTGATGGGACTGTGATGGGACTGCGTCGGAACACTGCGATGGGAATGTGTCGGACCAATGTGATGGGACTGTGTCGGAACACTGCGATGGGACTGTGTTGGAACACTGTGATGGGACAGTGTCGGACCAGTGTAATGGGACTGTGTTGGAACTCTGTGATGGGACTGTGTTGGAACACTGTGATAGGACTGTGTGGGAACACTGTGATGGGACTGTGTCGGAACACTGTGATGGGACTGTGTTTGAACACTGTGATGGGACTGCGTTGGAACACTGTGATGGAACTGTGTTGGAACACTGTGATGGGACTGTGTTGGAACACTGTGATGGGTCTGCGTTGGAACACTGTGATGGGACTGCGTCGGAACACTGTGATGGGACTGTGCCGGAACACTGTGATGGGACTGTGTTGGAACACTGTGATGGGACTGTGTGGGAACACTGTGATGGGACTGTGTCGGAACAGTGTGATGGGACTGTGTCGGAACAGTGTGATGGGACTGTGTTGGAACACTGTGATGGGACTGCGTTGGAACACTGTGATGGGATTGTGTTGGAACACTGTGATGGGACTGTGTCGGAACAATGTGATGGGACTGTGTTGGAACACTGTGATGGGACTGTGTTTGAACACTGTGATGGGACTGCGTTGGAACACTGTGATGGGACTGTGTTGGAACACTGTGATGGGACTGTGTTGGAACCCTGTGATGGGACTGTGTCGGAACACTGTGATAGGACTGTGTTGGAACACTGTGTTGGGACTGTGTCGGAACACTGTGATGGGACTGCGTCGGAACACTTTGATGGGACTGTGTTTGAACACTGTGATGGGACTGCGTTGGAACACTGTGATGGGACTGTGTTGGAACACTGTGATGGGACTGTGTTTGAACACTGTGATGGGACTGCGTTGGAACACTGTGATGGGACTGTGTTTGAACACTGTGATGGGACTGTGTTGGAACCCTGTGATGGGACTGTGTCGGAACACTGTGATAGGACTGTGTTGGAACACTGTGTTGGGACTGTGTCGGAACACTGTGATGGGACTGCGTCGGAACACTTTGATGGGACTGTGTTTGAACACTGTGATGGGACTGCGTTGGAACACTGTGATGGGACTGTGTTGGAACACTGTGATGGGACTGTGTCGGAACAATGTGATGGGACTGTGTTGGAACACTGTGATGGGACTGTGTTTGAACACTGTGATGGGACTGTGTTGGAACACTGTGATGGGACTGTGTTTGAACACTGTGATGGGACTGCGTTGGAACACTGCGATGGGACATTGCTGGAATTTTGTGATGGGACTGTGTCGGAACACTGTGATGGGACTGTGATGGAACACTGTGATGGGACTGTGTTGGAACACTGTGATGGGACTGTGTTGGAACACTGTGATGGGACTGTGATGGGACTGCGTCGGAACACAGCGATGGGAATGCGTCGGAACACTGTGATTGGACTGTGCTGGAACACTGTGATGGGACTGTGTTGGAACACTGTGATGGGACTGTGTCGGAACACTGTGATGGGACTGTGTTGGAACACTGTGATGGGACTGTGTTGGAACACTGTGATGGGACTGTGTGGGAACACTGTGATGGGACTGTGTCGGAACACTGTGATGGGACTGTGTTGGAACACTGTGATGGGACTGTGTCGGAACACTGTGATGAGACTGTGTGGGAACACTGTGATGGGACTGTGTCGGAACACTGTGATGGGACTGCGTCGGAACACTTTGATGGGACTGTGTTGGAACACTGTGATGGGACTGTTTTGGAACACTGTGATGGGACTGAGTGATGGAACACTGTGATGTGACTGTGTCGGAACACTGTGATAGGACTGTGTCGGAACACTGTGATGGGACTATGTGATGGAACACTGCGATGGGAGTGTGTTGGAACACTGTGATGGGACTGTGTTGGAACACTGTGATGGGACTGTGTGATGGAACACTGTGATGGGACTGTGTTGGAACACTGTGATGGGACTGTGTTGGAACGCTGTGATGGGACTGTGTGATGCAACACTGTGATTGGACTGTGTGATGGAACACTGTGATGGGACAGTGATGGAACACTGTGATGGGACTGTGTTGGAACGCTGTGATGGGACTGTGCGATGGAAGACTGTGATGGGACTGTGTTGGAACACTGTGATGGGACTGTGTCGGAACAATGTGATGGGACTGTGTTGGAACACTGTGATGGGACTGTGTTGGAACACTGTGATGGGACTGTGTGATGGACCACTGTGATGGGACTGTGTTGGACCACTGTGATGGGACTGTGTGATGGAACACTGTGATGGGACTGTGTCGGAACACTGTGATGGGACTGTGTTGGAACACTGTGATGCGACTGCGTCGGAACACTTTGTTGGGACTGTGTGATGGAACACTGTGATGGGACTGTGTTGTAACACTGTGATGGGACTGTGTTGTAACACTGTGATGGGACTGTGTTGGAACACTGTGATGCGACTGTGTTGTAACACTGTGATGGGACTGTGTTGGAACACTGTGATGGGACTGTGTTGGAACACTGTGATGGGACTGTGTGATGGAACACTGTGATGGGACTGTGCTGGAATACTGTGATGGGACTGTGTGATGGAACACTGTGATGGGACTCTGTCAGAACACTGTGATGCGACTGCGTCGGAACACTTTGATGGGACTGTGCTGGGACACTGTGATGGGACTGTGTTGGAACACTGTGATGTGACTGCGTTGGAACACTGCGATGGGACTGTGCTGGAATTCTGTGATGGGACTGTGTCGGAACACTGTGATGGGACTGTGTTGGAACAGTGTGATTGGACTGCGTCGGAACACTGCGATGGGAATGCGTCGGAACACTGTGATGGGACTGTGTTGGAACACTGTGATGGGACTGTGTTGGAACACTGATGGGACTGTGTTGGAGCACTGTGATGGGACTGTGATGGGACTGCGTCGGAACACTGCGATGGGAATGTGTCGGACCAATGTGATGGGACTGTGTCGGAACACTGCGATGGGACTGTGTTGGAACACTGTGATGGGACAGTGTCGGAACAGTGTAATGGGACTGTGTTGGAACTCTGTGATGGGACTGTGTTGGAACACTGTGATAGGACTGTGTGGGAACACTGTGATGGGACTGTGTCGGAACACTGTGATGGGACTGTGTTTGAACACTGTGATGGGACTGCGTTGGAACACTGTGATGGAACTGTGTTGGAACACTGTGATGGGACTGTGTTGGAACACTGTGATGGGTCTGCGTTGGAACACTGTGATGGGACTGCGTCGGAACACTGTGATGGGACTGTGCCGGAACACTGTGATGGGACTGTGTTGGAACACTGTGATGGGACTGTGTGGGAACACTGTGATGGGACTGTGTCGGAACAGTGTGATGGGACTGTGTCGGAACAGTGTGATGGGACTGTGTTGGAACACTGTGATGGGACTGCGTTGGAACACTGTGATGGGACTGTGTTGGAACACTGTGATGGGACTGTGTCGGAACAATGTGATGGGACTGTGTTGGAACACTGTGATGGGACTGTGTTTGAACACTGTGATGGGACTGCGTTGGAACACTGTGATGGGACTGTGTTGGAACACTGTGATGGGACTGTGTTGGAACCCTGTGATGGGACTGTGTCGGAACACTGTGATAGGACTGTGTTGGAACACTGTGTTGGGACTGTGTCGGAACACTGTGATGGGACTGCGTCGGAACACTTTGATGGGACTGTGTTTGAACACTGTGATGGGACTGCGTTGGAACACTGTGATGGGACTGTGTTGGAACACTGTGATGGGACTGTGTTTGAACACTGTGATGGGACTGCGTTGGAACACTGTGATGGGACTGTGTCGGAACACTGTGATGGGACTGCGTCGGAACACTTTGATGGGACTGTGTTGGAACACTGTGATGGGACTGTATTGGAACACTGTGATGGGACTGTGTTTGAACACTTTGATGGGACTGCGTCGGAACACTTTGATGGGACTGTGTTTGAACACTGTGATGGGACTGCGTTGGAACACTGTGATGGGACTGTGTTGGAACACTGTGATGGGACTGTGTCGGAACAATGTGATGGGACTGTGTTGGAACACTGTGATGGGACTGTGTTTGAACACTGTGATGGGACTGTGTTGGAACACTGTGATGGGACTGTGTTTGAACACTGTGATGGGACTGCGTTGGAACACTGCGATGGGACATTGCTGGAATTTTGTGATGGGACTGTGTCGGAACACTGTGATGGGACTGTGATGGAACACTGTGATGGGACTGTGTTGGAACACTGTGATGGGACTGTGTTGGAACACTGTGATGGGACTGTGATGGGACTGCGTCGGAACACAGCGATGGGAATGCGTCGGAACACTGTGATTGGACTGTGCTGGAACACTGTGATGGGACTGTGTTGGAACACTGTGATGGGACTGTGTCGGAACACTGTGATGGGACTGTGTTGGAACACTGTGATGGGACTGTGTTGGAACACTGTGATGGGACTGTGTGGGAACACTGTGATGGGACTGTGTCGGAACACTGTGATGGGACTGTGTTGGAACACTGTGATGGGACTGTGTCGGAACACTGTGATGAGACTGTGTGGGAACACTGTGATGGGACTGTGTCGGAACACTGTGATGGGACTGCGTCGGAACACTTTGATGGGACTGTGTTGGAACACTGTGATGGGACTGTTTTGGAACACTGTGATGGGACTGAGTGATGGAACACTGTGATGTGACTGTGTCGGAACACTGTGATAGGACTGTGTCGGAACACTGTGATGGGACTATGTGATGGAACACTGCGATGGGAGTGTGTTGGAACACTGTGATGGGACTGTGTTGGAACACTGTGATGGGACTGTGTGATGGAACACTGTGATGGGACTGTGTTGGAACACTGTGATGGGACTGTGTTGGAACGCTGTGATGGGACTGTGTGATGCAACACTGTGATTGGACTGTGTGATGGAACACTGTGATGGGACAGTGATGGAACACTGTGATGGGACTGTGTTGGAACGCTGTGATGGGACTGTGCGATGGAAGACTGTGATGGGACTGTGTTGGAACACTGTGATGGGACTGTGTCGGAACAATGTGATGGGACTGTGTTGGAACACTGTGATGGGACTGTGTTGGAACACTGTGATGGGACTGTGTGATGGAACACTGTGATGGGACTGTGTTGGAACACTGTGATGGGACTGTGTGATGGAACACTGTGATGGGACTGTGTCGGAACACTGTGATGGGACTGTGTTGGAACACTGTGATGGGACTGCGTCGGAACACTTTGTTGGGACTGTGTGATGGAACACTGTGATGGGACTGTGTTGTAACACTGTGATGGGACTGTGTTGTAACACTGTGATGGGACTGTGTTGGAACACTGTGATGCGACTGTGTTGTAACACTGTGATGGGACTGTGTTGGAACACTGTGATGGGACTGTGTTGGAACACTGTGATGGGACTGTTTTGGAACACTGTGATGGGACTGAGTGATGGAACACTGTGATGTGACTGTGTCGGAACACTGTGATAGGACTGTGTCGGAACACTGTGATGGGACTATGTGATGGAACACTGCGATGGGAGTGTGTTGGAACACTGTGATGGGACTGTGTTGGAACACTGTGATGGGACTGTGTGATGGAACACTGTGATGGGACTGTGTTGGAACACTGTGATGGGACTGTGTTGGAACGCTGTGATGGGACTGTGCGATGCAACACTGTGATTGGACTGTGTGATGGAACACTGTGATGGGACAGTGATGGAACACTGTGATGGGACTGTGTTGGAACGCTGTGATGGGACTGTGCGATGGAAGACTGTGATGGGACTGTGTTGGAACACTGTGATGGGACTGTGTCGGAACAATGTGATGGGACTGTGTTGGAACACTGTGATGGGACTGTGTTGGAACACTGTGATGGGACTGTGTGATGGACCACTGTGATGGGACTGTGTTGGAACACTGTGATGGGACTGTGTGATGGAACACTGTGATGGGACTGTGTCGGAACACTGTGATGGGACTGTGTTGGAACACTGTGATGCGACTGCGTCGGAACACTTTGTTGGGACTGTGTGATGGAACACTGTGATGGGACTGTGTTGTAACACTGTGATGGGACTGTGTTGTAACACTGTGATGGGACTGTGTTGGAACACTGTGATGCGACTGTGTTGTAACACTGTGATGGGACTGTGTTGGAACACTGTGATGGGACTGTGTTGGAACACTGTGATGGGACTGTGTGATGGAACACTGTGATGGGACTGTGCTGGAATACTGTGATGGGACTGTGTGATGGAACACTGTGATGGGACTCTGTCAGAACACTGTGATGCGACTGCGTCGGAACACTTTGATGGGACTGTGCTGGAACACTGTGATGGGACTGTGTTGGAACACTGTGATGGGACTGCGTCGGAACACTTTGATGGGACTGTGTTGGAACACTGTGATGGGACTGCGTTGGAACACTGTGATGGGACTGTGTTGGAACACTGTGATGGGACTCTGTTGTAACACTGTGATGGGACTGTGTTGCAACACTGTGATGGGACTGCGTTGGAACACTGCGATGGGACTGTGCTGGAATTCTGTGATGGGACTGTGTCGGAACACTGTGATGGGACTGTGTTGGAACAGTGTGATGGGACTGCGTCGGAACACTGCGATGGGAATGCGTCGGAACACTGTGATGGGACTGTATTGGAACACTGTGATGGGACTGTGTTGGAACACTGTGATGTGACTGTGTTGGAGCACTGTGATGGGACTGTGATGGGACTGCGTCGGAACACTGCGATGGGAATGTGTCGGACCAATGTGATGGGACTGTGTCGGAACACTGTGATGGGACTGTGTTGGAACACTGTGATGGGACAGTGTCGGAACAGTGTAATGGGACTGTGTTGGAACACTGTGATGGGACTGTGTTGGAACACTGTGATGGGACTGTGTGGGAACACTGTGATGGGACTGTGTCGGAACACTGTGATGGGACTGTGTCGGAACACTGTGATGGGACTGCGTTGGAACACTGTGATGGAACTGTGTTGGAACACTGTGATGGGACTGTGTTGGAACACTGTGATGGGACTGCGTCGGAACACTGTGATGGGACTGTGTTGGAACACTGTGATGGGACATTGTGGGAACACTGTGATGGGACTGTGTCGGAACAGTGTGATGGGACTGTGTCGGAACACTGTGATGGGACTACGTCGGAACACTGTGATGGGACTGTGTTGGAACACTGTGATGGGACTGTGTTGGAATAATGTGATGGGACTGTGTTGGAACACTGTGATGGGACTGTGTTTGAACACTGTGATGGGACTGCGTTGGAACACTGTGATGGGACTGTGTTGGAACACTGTGATGGGACTGTGTTGGAACACTGTGATGGGACTGCGTCGGAACACTGTGATAGGACTGTGTTGGAACACTGTGTTGGGACTGTGTCGGAACACTGTGATGGGACTGCGTCGGAACACTGTGATGGGACTGCGTCGGAACACTTTGATGGGACTGTGTTGGAACACTGTGATGGGACTGTGTTGGAACACTGTGATGGGACTGTGTGGGAACACTGTGATGGGACTGTGTCGGAACAGTGTGATGGGACTGTGTTGGCACACTGTGATGGGACTGTGTCGGAACACTGTGATGGGACTGTGTGGGAACACTGTGCTGGGACTGTGTCGGAACACTGTGATGGGACTGCGTCGGAACACTTTGATGGGACTGTGTTGGAACAGTGTGATGGGACTGTATTGGAACACTGTGATGGGACTGTGTTTGAAAACTTTGATGGGACTGCGTCGGAACACTGCGATGGGAATGCGTCGGAACACTGTGATGGGACTGTGCAGGAACACTGTGATGGGACTGTGTTGGAACACAGTGATGGGGCTGTGTCGGAACACTGTGATGGGACTGGGTTGGAACACTGTGATGGGACTGTGTTGGATCACTGTGATGGGACTGTGTGGGAACACTGTGATGGGACTGTGTCGGAACACTGTGATGGGACTGTGTGGGAACACTGTGATGGGACTGAGTGATGGAACACTGTGATGTGACTGTGTCGGAACACTGTGATAGGACTGTGTCGGAACACTGTGATGGGACTATGTGATGGAAGACTGCGATGGGAATGCGTCGGAACACTGTGATGGGACTGTATTGGAACACTGTGATGGGACTGTGTTGGAACACTGTGATGTGACTGTGTTGGAGCACTGTGATGGGACTGTAATGGGACTGCGTCGGAACACTGCGATGGGAATGTGTCGGACCAATGTGATGGGACTGTGTCGGAACACTGTGATGGGACTGTGTTGGAACACTGTGATGGGACAGTGTCGGAACAGTGTAATGGGACTGTGTTGGAACACTGTGATGGGACTGTGTTGGAACACTGTGATGGGACTGTGTCGGAACACTGTGATGGGACTGTGTCGGAACACTGTGATGGGACTGTGTCGGAACACTGTGATGGGACTGCGTTGGAACACTGTGATGGAACTGTGTTGGAACACTGTGATGGGACTGTGTTGGAACACTGTGATGGGACTGTGTTGGAACACTGTGATGGGACTGCGTCGGAACACTGTGATGGGACTGTGTTGGAACACTGTGATGGGACATTGTGGGAACACTGTGATGGGACTGTGTCGGAACAGTGTGATGTGACTGTGTCGGAACACTGTGATGGGACTGCGTCGGAACACTGTGATGGGACTGTGTTGGAACACTGTGATGGGACTGTGTTGGAACAATGTGATGGGACTGTGTTGGAACACTGTGATGGGACTGTGTTTGAACACTGTGATGGGACTGCGTTGGAACACTGTGATGGGACTGTGTTGGAACACTGTGATGGGACTGTGTTGGAACACTGTGATGGGACTGCGTCGGAACACTGTGATAGGACTGTGTTGGAACACTGTGTTGGGACTGTGTCGGAACACTGTGATGGGACTGCGTCGGAACACTGTGATGGGACTGCGTCGGAACACTTTGATGGGACTGTGTTGGAACACTGTGATGGGACTGTGTTGGAACACTGTGATGGGACTGTGTGGGAACACTGTGATGGGACTGTGTCGGAACAGTGTGATGGGACTGTGTTGGAACACTGTGATGGGACTGTGTCGGAACACTGTGATAGGACTGTGTGGGAACACTGTGATGGGACTGTGTGATGCAACACTGTGATTGGACTGTGTGATGGAAGACTGTGATGGGACAGTGATGGAACACTGTGATGGGACTGTGTTGGAACGCTGTGATGGGACTGTGTCGGAACACTGTGATGGGACTGTGTGGGAACACTGTGATGGGACTGTGTCGGAACTCTGTGATGGGACTGTGTTTGAACACTGTGATGGGACTGAGTGATGGAACACTGTGATGTGACTGTGTCGGAACACTGTGATAGGACTGTGTCGGAACACTGTGATGGGACTATGTGATGGAAGACTGCAATGGGAATGCGTCGGAACACTGTGATGGGACTGTATTGGAACACTGTGATGGGACTGTGTTGGAACACTGTGATGTGACTGTGTTGGAGCACTGTGATGGGACTGTGATGGGACTGCGTCGGAACACTGCGATGGGAATGTGTCGGACCAATGTGATGGGACTGTGTCGTAACACTGTGATGGGACTGTGTTGGAACACTGTGATGGGACAGTGTCGGAACAGTGTAATGGGACTGTGTTGGAACACTGTGATGGGACTGTGTCGGAACACTGTGATGGGACTGTGTCGGAACACTGTGATGGGACTGTGTCGGAACACTGTGATGGGACTGTGTCGGAACACTGTGATGGGACTGCGTTGGAACACTGTGATGGAACTGTGTTGGAACACTGTGATGGGACTGTGTTGGAACACTGTGATGGGACTGTGTTGGAACACTGTGATGGGACTGCGTCGGAACGCTGTGATGGGACTGTGTTGGAACACTGTGATGGGACATTGTGGGAACACTGTGATGGGACTGTGTCGGAACAGTGTGATGGGACTGTGTCGGAACACTGTGATGGGACTGCGTCGGAACACTGTGATCTGACTGTGTTGGAACACTGTGATGGGACTGTGTTGGAACAATGTGATGGGACTGTGTTGGAACACTGTGATGGGACTGTGTTTGAACACTGTGATGGGACTGCGTTGGAACACTGTGATGGGACTGTGTTGGAACACTGTGATGGGACTGTGTTGGAACACTGTGATGGGACTGCGTCGGAACACTGTGATAGGACTGTGTTGGAACACTGTGTTGGGACTGTGTCGGAACACTGTGATGGGACTGCGTCGGAACACTGTGATGGGACTGCGTCGGAA
Organism: Chiloscyllium punctatum; assembly: GCF_047496795.1. Classification (NCBI taxonomy): domain Eukaryota; kingdom Metazoa; phylum Chordata; class Chondrichthyes; order Orectolobiformes; family Hemiscylliidae; genus Chiloscyllium; species Chiloscyllium punctatum. The sequence goes on from NC_092772.1 coordinate 49,798,577, forward strand.
CACTTTGATGGGACTGTGTTGGAACACTGTGATGGGACTGCGTTGGAACACTGTGATGGGACTGTGTGGGAACACTGTGATGGGACTGTGTCGGAACAGTGTGATGGGACTGTGTTGGAACACTGTGATGGGACTGTGTCGGAACACTGTGATGGGACTGTGTGGGAACACTGTGATGGGACTGTGTCGGAACACTGTGATGGGACTGCGTCGGAACACTTTGATGGGACTGTGTTGGAACACTGTGATGGGACTGTATTGGAACACTGTGATGGGACTGTGTTTGAACACTTTGATGGGACTGCGTCGGAACACTGCGATGGGAATGCGTCGGTACACTGTGATGGGACTGTGCAGGAACACTGTGATGGGACTGTGTTGGAACACTGTGATGGGGCTGTGTCGGAACACTGTGATGGGACTGGGTTGGAACACTGTGATGGGACTGTGTTGGATCACTGTGATGGGACTGTGTGGGAACACTGTGATGGGACTGTGTCGGAACACTGTGATGGGACTGTGTGGGAACACTGTGATGGGACTGAGTGATGGAACACTGTGATGTGACTGTGTCGGAACACTGTGATAGGACTGTGTCGGAACACTGTGATGGGACTATGTGATGGAAGACTGCGATGGGAGTGTGTTGGAACACTGTGATGGGACTGTGTTGGAACACTGTGATGGGACTGTGTTGGAACACTGTGATGGGACTGTGTTGGAACACTGTGATGGGACTGTGTCGGAACACTGTGATAGGACTGTGTCGGAACACTGTGATGGGACTGTGTTGGAACACTGTGATGGGACTGTGTTGGAACACTGTGATGGGACTGTGTCGGAACAATGTGATGGGACTGTGTTGGAACACTGTGATGGGACTGTGTTTGAACACTGTGATGGGACTGCGTTGGAACACTGTGATGGGACTGTGTTGGAACACTGTGATGGGACTGTGTTGGAACCCTGTGATGGGACTGTGTCGGAACACTGTGATAGGACTGTGTTGGAACACTGTGTTGGGACTGTGTCGGAACACTGTGGTGGGACTGCGTCGGAACACTTTGATGGGACTGTGTTGGAACACTGTGATGGGACTGCGTTGGAACACTGTGATGGGACTGCGTCGGAACACTGTGATGGGACTGTGTTGGAACACTTTGATGGGACTGTGTTGGAACACTGTGATGGTACTGCGTCAGAACACTTTGATGGGACTGCGTCGGAACACTTTGATGGGACTGTGTTGGAACACTGTGATGGGACTGCGTTGGAACACTGCGATGGGACTGTGCTGGAATTTTGTGATGGGACTGTGTCGGAACACTGTGATGGGACGGTGATGGAACACTGTGATGGGACTGTGTGGGAACACTGTGATGGGACTGTGTTGGAACACTGTGATGGGACTGTGATGGGACTGCGTCGGAACACTGCGATGGGAATGCGTCGGAACAATGTGATGGGACTGTGTTGGAACACTGTGATGGGACTGTGTTGGAACACTGTGATGGGACTGTGTGATGGACCACTGTGATGGGACTGTGTCGGAACACTGTGATGGGACTGTGTTGGAACACTGTGATGCGACTGCGTCGGAACACTTTGATGGGACTGTGTGATGGAACACTGTGATGGGACTGTGTTGTAACACTGTGATGGGACTGTGTTGTAACACTGTGATGGGACTGTATTGGAACACTGTGATGGGACTGTGTTGTAACACTGTGATGGGGCTGAGTTGGAACACTGTGATGGAACTGTGTTGGAACACTGTGATGGGACTGTCTGATGGAACACTGTGATGGGACTGTGTTGGAATACTGTGATGGGACTGTGTGATGGAACACTGTGATGGGACTGTGTCAGAACACTGTGATGCGACTGCGTCGGAACACTTTGATGGGACTGTGTTGGAATACTGTGATGGGACTGTGTTGGAACACTGTGATGGGACTGCGTCGGAACACTTTGATGGGACTGTGTTGGAACACTGTGATGGGACTGCGTTGGAACACTGTGATGGGACTGTGTTGGAACACTTTGATGGGACTCTGTTGTAACACTGTGATGGGACTGTGTTGCAACACTGTGATGGGACTGCGTTGGAACACTGCGATGGGACTGTGCTGGAATTCTGTGATGGGACTGTGTCGGAACACTGTGATGGGACTGTGTTGGAACAGTGTGATGGGACTGCGTCGGAACACTGCGATGGGAATGCGTCGGAACACTGTGATGGGACTTTGTTGGAACACTGTGATCGGACTGTGTTGGAACAGTGTGATGGGACTGTGTTGGAGCACTGTGATGGGACTGTGATGGGACTGCGTCGGAACACTGCGATGGGAATGTGTCGGACCAATGTGATGGGACTGTGTCGGAACACTGTGATGGGACTGTGTTGGAACACTGTGATGGGACAGTGTCGGAACAGTGTAATGGGACTGTGTTGGAACATTGTGATGGGACTGTGTTGGAACACTGTGATGGGACTGTGTGGGAACACTGTGATGGGACTGTGTCGGAACACTGTGATGGGACTGTGTCGGAACACTGTGATGGGACTGCGTTGGAACACTGTGATGGAACTGTGTTGGAACACTGTGATGGGACTGTGTTGGAACACTGTGATGGGACTGCGTTGGAACACTGTGATGGGACTGCGTCGGAACACTGTGATGGGACTGTGTCGGAACACTGTGATGGGACTGCGTTGGAACACTGTGATGGAACTGTGTTGGAACACTGTGATGGGACTGTGTCGGAACACTGTGATGGGACTGCGTTGGAACACTGTGATGGGACTGCGTCGGAACACTGTGATGGGACTGTGTTGGAACACTGTGATGGGACATTTTGGGAACACTGTGATGGGACTGTGTCGGAACAGTGTGATGGGACTGTGTCGGAACACTGTGATGGGACTGCGTCGGAACACTGTGATGGGACTGTGTTGGAACACTGTGATGGGACTGTGTTGGAACACTGTGATGGGACTGTGTTGGAACACTGTGATGGGACTGCGTCGGAACACTGTGATAGGACTGTGTTGGAACACTGTGTTGGGACTGTGCGAGAACACTGTGATGGGACTTCGTCGGAACACTGTGATGGGACTGCGTCGGAACACTTTGATGGGACTGTGTTGGAACACTGTGATGGGACTGTGTTGGAACACTGTGATGGGACTGTGTTGGAACACTGTGATGGGACTGTGTGGGAACACTGTGATGGGACTGTGTCGGAACACTGTGATGGGACTGTGTTGGAACACTGTGATGGGACTGTGTCGGAACACTGTGATGGGACTGTGTGGGAACACTGTGATGGGACTGTGTCGGAACACTGTGATGGGACGGCGTCGGAACACTTTGATGGGACTGTGTTGGAACACTGTGATGGGACTGTATTGGAACACTGTGATGGGACTGTGTTTGAACACTGTGATGGGACTGCGTCGGAACACTGCGATGGGAATGCGTCGGAACACTGTGATGGGACTGTGCTGGAACACTGTGATGGGACTGTGTTGGAACACTGTGATGGGGCTGTGTCGGAACACTGTGATGGTACAGTGTTGGAACACTGTGATGGGACTGTGTTGGATCACTGTGATGGGACTGTGTGGGAACACTGTGATGGGACTGTGTCGGACCACTGTGATGGGACTGTGTCGGAACACTGTGATGGGACTGAGTGATGGAACACTGTGATGTGACTGTGTCGGAACACTGTGATAGGACTGTGTCGGAACACTGTGATGGGACTATGTGATGGAACACTGCGATGGGAGTGTGTTGGAACACTGTGATGGGACTGTGTTGGAACACTGTGATGGGACTGTGTGATGGAACACTGTGATGGGACTGTGTTGGAACACTGTGATGGGACTGTGTTGGAACGCTGTGATGGGACTTTGTGATGCAACACTGTGATTGGACTGTGTGATGGAACACTGTGATGGGACAGTGATGGAACACTGTGATGGGACTGTGTCGGAACACTGTGATGGGACTGTGTCGGAACACTGTGATGGGACTGTGTCGGAACACTGCGATGGGACTGAGTGATGGAACACTGTGATGTGACTGTGTCGGAACACTGTGATAGGACTGTGTCGGAACACTGTGATATGACTATGTGATGGAACACTGCGATGGGAGTGTGTTGGAACACTGTGATGGGACTGTGTTGGAACACTGTGATGGGACTGTGTGATGGAACACTGTGATGGGACTGTGTTGGAACACTGTGATGGGACTGTGTTGGAACGCTGTGATGTGACTGTGTGATGCAACACTGTGATTGGACTGTGTGATGGAACACTGTGATGGGACAGTGATGGAACACTGTGATGGGACTGTGTTGGAACACTGTGATGGGACTGTGTTGGAACGCTGTGATGGGACTGTGTGATGCAACACTGTGATTGGACTGTGTGATGGAACACTGTGATGGGACAGTGATGGAACAATGTGATGGGACTGTGTGATGGAAGACTGTGATGGGACTGTGTTGGAACACTGTGATGGGACTGTGTTGTAACACTGTGATGGGACTGTGTTGGAACACTGTGATGGGACTGTGTTGTAACACTGTGATGGGACTGTGTTGGAACACTGTGATGGGACTGTGTTGGAACACGGTGATGGGACTGTGTGATGGAACACTCTGATGGGACTGTGTTGGAATACTGTGATGGGACTGTGTGATGGAACACTGTGATGGGACTGTGTCAGAACACTGTGATGCGACTGCGTCGGAACACTTTGATGGGACTGTGTTGGAATACTGTGATGGGACTGTGTTGGAACACTGTGATGGGACTGCGTCGGAACACTTTGATGGGACTGCGTTGGAACACTGTGATGGGACTGTGTTGGAACACTGTGATGGGACTCCGTTGGAACACTGTGATGGGACTGTGTTGCAACACTGTGATGGGACTGCGTTGGAACACTGCGATGGGACTGTGCTGGAATTCTGTGATGGGACTGTGTCGGAACACTGTGATGGGACTGTGTTGGAACAGTGTGATGGGACTGCGTCGGAACACTGCGATGGGATGGCTTCGGAACACTGTGATGGGACTGTGTTGGAACACCGTGATCGGACTGTGTTGGAACACTGTGATGGGACTGTGTTGGAGCACTGTGATGGGACTGTGATGGGACTGCGTCGGAACACTGCGATGGGAATGTGTCGGACCAATGTGATGGGACTGTGTTTGAACACTGTGATGGGACTGTGTTGGAACACTGTGATGGGACAGTGTCGGAACAGTGTAATGGGACTGTGTTGGAACACTGTGATGGGACTGTGTTGGAACACTGTGATGGGACTGTGTGGGAACACTGTGATGGGACTGTGTCGGAACACTGTGATGGGACTGTGTCGGAACACTGTGATGGGACTGCGTTGGAACACTGTGATGGAACTGTGTTGGAACACTGTGATGGGACTGTGTTGGAACACTGTGATGGGACTGCGTCGGAACACTGTGATGGGATTGTGTTGGAACACTGTGATGGGACTGTGTTGGAACACTGTGATGGGACTGTGTGATGGAACACTGTGATGGGACTGTGTTGGAATACTGTGATGGGACTGTGTGATGGAATACTGTGATGGGACTGTGTCAGAACACTGCGATGCGACTGCGTCGGAACACTTTGATGGGACTGTGTTGGAATACTGTGATGGGACTGTGTTGGAACACTGTGATGGGACTGCGTCGGAACACTTTGATGGGACTGTGTTGGAACACTGTGATGGGACTGTGTTGGAACACTGTGATGGGACTGTGTTGGAACACTGTGATAGGACTGCATCGGAACACTGGGATGGGACTGTGTCGGAACACTGTGATGGGACTGTGTGATGGAACACTGTGATGTGACTGTGTCGGAACACTGTGATAGGACTGTGTCGGAACACTGTGATGGGACTATGTGATGGAACACTGCGATGGGAGTGTGTTGGAACACTGTGATGGGACTGTGTTGGAACACTGTGATGGGACTGTGTGATGGAACACTGTGATGGGAATGTGTTGGAACACTGTGATGGGACTGTGTTGGAACGCTGTGATGGGACTGTGTGATGGAACACTGTGATGGGACTGTGATGGAACACTGTGATGGGACTGTGTTGGAACGCTGTGATGGGACTGTGTGATGGAACACTGTGATGGGACTGTGTGATGGAACACTGTGATGGGACTGCGTCGGAACGCTGTGATGGGACTGTGGTGGAACACTGTGATGGGACTGTGATGGAACACTGTGATGGGACTGTGTGATGTAAGACTGTGATGGGACTGTGTTGGAACACTGTGATGTGACTGTGTCGGAACACTGTGATGGGACTGTGTTGGAACACTGTGATGGGACTGTGTTGGAACACTGTGATGGGACTGTGTGATGGAACACTGTGATGGGACTGTGTTGGAACACTGTGATGGGACTGTGTGATGGAACACTGTGATGGGACTGTGTCGGAACACTGTGATGGGACTGTATTGGAACACTGTGATGCGACTGCGTCGGAACACTTTGATGGGACTGTGTTGGAACACTGTGATGGGACTGTGTTGGAACACTGTGATGGGACTGTGTTGGAACACTGTGATGGGACTGCGTCAGAACACTGTGATGGGACTGTGTTGGAACACTGTGATGGGACTGCGTCGGAACACTGTGATGGGACTGTGTTGGAACACTGTGATGGGACTGTGTCAGAACACTGTGATGGGACTGTGTTGGAACACTGTGATGGGACTGTGTCGGAACACTGTGATGGGACTATGTGATGGAACACTGCGATGGGACTGTGTTGGAACACTGTGATGGGACTGTGTTGGAACACTGTGATGGGACTGTGTGATGGAACACTGATGGGACTGCGTTGCAACACTGTGATGGGACTGTGTGATGGAACACTGTGATGGGACTGTGTTTGAACCCTGTGATGGGACTGTGTTGGAACACTGTGATGGGACTGTGTTGGAACACTGTGATGGGACAGTGTTGGAACACTGTGATGGGACTGTGTGATGGAACACTGTGATGGGACTGTGATGGAACACTGTGATGGGACTGTGTCGGAACACTGTGATGGGACAGTGTCGGAACACTGTGATGGGACAGTGGCGGAACACTGTGATGGGACTCTGTTGGAACACTGTGATGGGACTGTGTTGGAACACTGTGATGGGACTGTGATGGAACACTGTGATGGGACTGTGTGATGGAACACTGTGATGGGACTGTGATGGAACACTGTGATGGGACTGTGTTGGAACACTGTGATGGGACAGTGTCGGAACACTGTGATGGGACAGTGTCGGAACACTGTGATGGGACTGTGTTGGAACACTGTGATGGGACTGTGTTGGAACACTGTGATGGGACTGTGTGATGGAACACTGTGATGGGACTGCGTCGGAACACTGTGATGGGACTGTGTTGGAACACTGTGATGGGACTGTGTTGGAACACTGTGATGGGACTGCGTCGGAACACTGTGATGGGCATGTGTCGGAACACTCTGATGGGACTGTGTGATGGAACACCTTGATGTGACTGTGTCGGAACACTGTGATAGGTCTGTGTCGGAACACTGTGATGGGACTATGTGATGGAACACTGCGATGGGAGTGTATTGGAACACTGTGATGGGACTGTGTTGGAACACTGTGATGGGACTGTGTTGGAACACTGTGATGGGACTGTGTGATGGAACACTGTGATGGGACTGTGTTGGAACACTGTGATGGGACTGTGTTGGAACGCTGTGATGGGACTGTGTGATGGAACACTGTAATGGGACTGTGATGGAACACTGTGATGGGACTGTGTTGGAGCGCTGTGATGGGACTGTGTGATGGAACACTTTGATGGGACTGCGTCGGAACGCTGTGATGGGACTGTGGTGGAACACTGTGATGGGACTGTGATGGAACACTGTGATGGGACTGTGTGATGGAACACTGTGATGGGACTGCGTCGGAACACTGTGATGGGACTGTGTTGGAACACTGTGATGGGACTGTGTGATGGAACACTGTGATGGGACTGTGTTGGAACACTGTGATGGGACTGTGTTGGAACACTGTGATGGGACTGTGTGATGGAACACTGTGATGGGACTGTGTTGGAACACTGTGATGGGACTGTGTTGGAACGCTGTGATGGGACTGTGTGATGGAACACTGTGATGGGACTGTGATGGAACACTGTGATGGGACTGTGTTGGAGCGCTGTGATGGGACTGTGTGATACAACACTTTGATGGGACTGCGTCGGAACGCTGTGATGGGACTGTGGTGGAACACTGTGATGGGACTGTGATGGAACACTGTGATGGGACTGTGTGATGGAACACTGTGATGGGACTGCGTCGGAACACTGTGATGGGACTGTGTTGGAACACTGTGATGGGACTGTGTTGGAACACTGTGATGGGACTGCATCGGAACACTGTGATGGGACTGTGTCGGAACGCTGTGATGGGACTGTGTGATGGAACACTGTGATGTGACTGTGTCGGAACACTGTGATAGGACTGTGTCGGAACACTGTGATGGGACTATGTGATGGAACACTGCGATGGGAGTGTGTTTGAACACTGTGATGGGACTGTGTTGGAACACTGTGATGGGACTGTGTGATGGAACACTGTGATGGGACTTTGTGATGGAACACTGCGATGGGACTGTGTTGGAACACTATGATGGGACTGTGTTGGAACACTGTGATGGGACTGTGATGGAACACTGTGATGGGACTGTGTTGGAACACTGTGATGGGACTGTGTTGGAACACTGTGATGGGACTGTGTGATGGAACACTGTGATGGGACTGCGTCGGAACACTGTGATGGGACTGTGTTGGAACACTGTGATGGGACTGTGTTGGAACACTGTGATGGGACTGCGTCGGGACACTGTGATGGGCATGTGTCGGAACACTCTGATGGGACTGTGTGATGGAACACCTTGATGTGACTGTGTCGGAACACTGTGATAGGACTGTGTCGGAACACTGTGATGGGACTACGTGATGGAACACTGTGATGGGACTGTGTTTGAACCCTGTGATGGGACTGTGTTGGAACACTGTGATGGGACTGTGTTGGAACACTGTGATGGGACAGTGTTGGAACACTGTGATGGGACTGTGTGATGGAACACTGTGATGGGACTGTGATGGAACACTGTGATGGGACTGTGTCGGAACACTGTGATGGGACAGTGTCGGAACACTGTGATGGGACAGTGGCGGAACACTGTGATGGGACTCTGTTGGAACACTGTGATGGGACTGTGTTGGAACACTGTGATGGGACTGTGATGGAACACTGTGATGGGACTGTGTGATGGAACACTGTGATGGGACTGTGATGGAACACTGTGATGGGACTGTGTTGGAACACTGTGATGGGACAGTGTCGGAACACTGTGATGGGACAGTGTCGGAACACTGTGATGGGACTGTGTTGGAACACTGTGATGGGACTGTGTTGGAACACTGTGATGGGACTGTGTGATGGAACACTGTGATGGGACTGCGTCGGAACACTGTGATGGGACTGTGTTGGAACACTGTGATGGGACTGTGTTGGAACACTGTGATGGGACTGCGTCGGAACACTGTGATGGGCATGTGTCGGAACACTCTGATGGGACTGTGTGATGGAACACCTTGATGTGACTGTGTCGGAACACTGTGATAGGTCTGTGTCGGAACACTGTGATGGGACTATGTGATGGAACACTGCGATGGGAGTGTATTGGAACACTGTGATGGGACTGTGTTGGAACACTGTGATGGGACTGTGTTGGAACACTGTGATGGGACTGTGTGATGGAACACTGTGATGGGACTGTGTTGGAACACTGTGATGGGACTGTGTTGGAACGCTGTGATGGGACTGTGTGATGGAACACTGTAATGGGACTGTGATGGAACACTGTGATGGGACTGTGTTGGAGCGCTGTGATGGGACTGTGTGATGGAACACTTTGATGGGACTGCGTCGGAACGCTGTGATGGGACTGTGGTGGAACACTGTGATGGGACTGTGATGGAACACTGTGATGGGACTGTGTGATGGAACACTGTGATGGGACTGCGTCGGAACACTGTGATGGGACTGTGTTGGAACACTGTGATGGGACTGTGTGATGGAACACTGTGATGGGACTGTGTTGGAACACTGTGATGGGACTGTGTTGGAACACTGTGATGGGACTGTGTGATGGAACACTGTGATGGGACTGTGTTGGAACACTGTGATGGGACTGTGTTGGAACGCTGTGATGGGACTGTGTGATGGAACACTGTGATGGGACTGTGATGGAACACTGTGATGGGACTGTGTTGGAGCGCTGTGATGGGACTGTGTGATACAACACTTTGATGGGACTGCGTCGGAACGCTGTGATGGGACTGTGGTGGAACACTGTGATGGGACTGTGATGGAACACTGTGATGGGACTGTGTGATGGAACACTGTGATGGGACTGCGTCGGAACACTGTGATGGGACTGTGTTGGAACACTGTGATGGGACTGTGTTGGAACACTGTGATGGGACTGCATCGGAACACTGTGATGGGACTGTGTCGGAACGCTGTGATGGGACTGTGTGATGGAACACTGTGATGTGACTGTGTCGGAACACTGTGATAGGACTGTGTCGGAACACTGTGATGGGACTATGTGATGGAACACTGCGATGGGAGTGTGTTTGAACACTGTGATGGGACTGTGTTGGAACACTGTGATGGGACTGTGTGATGGAACACTGTGATGGGACTTTGTGATGGAACACTGCGATGGGACTGTGTTGGAACACTATGATGGGACTGTGTTGGAACACTGTGATGGGACTGTGATGGAACACTGTGATGGGACTGTGTTGGAACACTGTGATGGGACTGTGTTGGAACACTGTGATGGGACTGTGTGATGGAACACTGTGATGGGACTGCGTCGGAACACTGTGATGGGACTGTGTTGGAACACTGTGATGGGACTGTGTTGGAACACTGTGATGGGACTGCGTCGGAACACTGTGATGGGCATGTGTCGGAACACTCTGATGGGACTGTGTGATGGAACACCTTGATGTGACTGTGTCGGAACACTGTGATAGGACTGTGTCGGAACACTGTGATGGGACTACGTGATGGAACACTGCGATGGGAGTGTATTGGAACACTGTGATGGGACTGTGTTGGAACACTGTGATGGGACTGTGTTGGAACACTGTGATGGGACTGTGTGATGGAACACTGTGATGGGACTGTGTTGGAACACTGTGATGCAACTGTGTTGGAACGCTGTGATGGGACTGTGTGATGGAACACTGTAATGGGACTGTGTGATGGAACACTGTGATGGGACTGTGATGGAACACTGTGATGGGACTGTGTTGGAGCGCTGTGATGGGACTGTGTGATGGAACACTTTGATGGGACTGCGTCGGAACGCTGTGATGGGACTGTGGTGGAACACTGTGATGGGACTGTGATGGAACACTGTGATGGGACTGTGTGATGGAACACTGTGATGGGACTGCGTCGGAACACTGTGATGGGACTGTGTTGGAACACTGTGATGGGACTGTGTTGGAACACTGTGATGGGACTGCATCGGAACACTGTGATGGGACTGTGTCGGAACGCTGTGATGGGACTGTGTGATGGAACACTGTGATGTGACTGTGTCGGAACACTGTGATAGGACTGTGTCGGAACACTGTGATGGGACTATGTGATGGAACACTGCGATGGGAGTGTGTTGGAACACTGTGATGGGACTGTGTTGGAACACTGTGATGGGACTGTGTGATGGAACACTGTGATGGGAATGTGTTGGAACACTATGATGGGACTGTGTTGGAACGCTGTGATGGGACTGTGTGATGGAACACTGTGATGGGACTGTGATGGAACACTGTGATGGGACTGTGTTGGAACGCTGTGATGGGACTGTGTGATGGAACACTGTGATGGGACTGTGTGATGGAACACTGTGATGGGACTGCGTCGGAACGCTGTGATGGGACTGTGGTGGAACACTGTGATGGGACTGTGTTGGAACACTGTGATGGGACTGTGTGATGTAAGACTGTGATGGGACTGTGTTGGAACACTGTGATGTGACTGTGTCGGAACACTGTGATGGGACTGTGTTGGAACACTGTGATGGGACTGTGTTGGAACACTGTGATGGGACTGTGTGATGGAACACTGTGATGGGACTGTGTTGGAACACTGTGATGGGACTGTGTGATGGAACACTGTGATGGGACTGTGTCGGAACACTGTGATGGGACTGTATTGGAACACTGTGATGCGACTGCGTCGGAACACTTTGATGGGACTGTGTTGGAACACTGTGATGGGACTGTGTTGGAACACTGTGATGGGACTGTGTTGGAACACTGTGATGGGACTGCGTCAGAACACTGTGATGGGACTGTGTTGGAACACTCTGATGGGACTGCGTCGGAACACTGTGATGGGACTGTGTTGGAACACTGTGATGGGACTGTGTCGGAACACTGTGATGGGACTATGTGATGGAACACTGCGATGGGACTGTGTTGGAACACTGTGATGGGACTGTGTTGGAACACTGTGATGGGACTGTGTGATGGAACACTGATGGGACTGCGTTGGAACACTGTGATGGGACTGTGTGATGGAACACTGTGATGGGACTTTGTTTGAACACTGTGATGGGACTGTGTTGGAACACTGTGATGGGACTGTGTTGGAACACTGTGATGGGACAGTGTTGGAACACTGTGATGGGACTGTGTTGGAACACTGTGATGGGACTGTGTTGGAACACTGTGATGGGACTGCGTGATGGAACACTGTGATGGGACTGTGATGGCACACTGTGATGCGACTGTGTTGGAACACTGTGATGGGACAGTGTGAGAACACTATGATGGGACAGTGTCGGCACACTGTGATGGGACTGTGTTGGAACACTGTGATGGGACTGTGTTGAAACAGTGTGATGGGACTGTGATGGAACACTGTGATGGGACTGTGTTGGAACACTGTGATGGGACAGTGTCGGAACACTGTGATGGGACAGTGTCGGAACACTGTGATGGGACTGTGTTGGAACACTGTGATGGGACTCTGTTGGAACACTGTGATGGGACTGTGTTGGAACACTGTGATGGGACTGTGTCAGAACACTGTGATGGGACTGCGTCAGAACACTGTGATGGGACTGTGTTGGAACACTGTGATGGGACTGCGTCGGAACACTGTGATGGGACTGTGTTGGAACACTGTGATGGGACTGTGTTGGAACACTGTGATGGGACTGCGTCGGACCAATGTGATGGGACTGTGCTGCAACACTGTGATGGGACTGTGTCGGAACACTGTGATGGGACTGTGTTGGAACACTGTGATGGGACTGTGTGATGGAACACTGTGATGGGACTGTGTTGGAACACTGTGATGGGACTGTGTCGGAACACTGTGATCGGACTGTGTTGGAACACTGTGATGGGACTGTGTTCGAACACTGTGATGGGACTGCGTCAGAACACTTTGATGGGACTGTGTTGGGACACTGTGATGGGACTGTTTCGGAACACTGTGATGGGACTGTGTTGGAACACTGTGATGGGACTGTGTTGGAACACTGTGATGGGACTGTGTTGGAACAGTGTGATGGGACTGTGTCGGAACACTGTGATGGGACTTTGTTGGAACACTGTGATGGGACTGTGTTGGAACACTGTGATGGGACTGTGTGATGGAACACTGATGGGACTGCGTCGGAACACTGTGATTGGACTGTGTGATGGAACACTGTGATGGGACTGTGTTTTAACACTGTGATGGGACTGTGTTGGAACACTGTGATGGGACTGTGTTGGAACACTGTGATGGGACAGTGTTGGAACACTGTGATGGGACTGTGTGATGGAACACTGTGATGGGACTGTGTTGGAACCCTGTGATGGGACAGTGTCGGAACACTGTGATGGGACTGTGTTGGAACACTGTGATGGGACAGTGTCGGAACACTGTGATGGGACTGTGTTGGAACACTGTGATGGGACTGTGTTGGAACACTGTGATGTGACTGTGTCGGAACACTGTGATAGGACTGTGTCGGAACACTGTGATGGGACTATGTGATGGAAGACTGCGATGGGAGTGTGTTGGAACTTTGTGATGGGACTGTGTTGGAACACTGTGATGGGACTGTGTGATGGAACACTGTGATGGGACTGTGTTGGAACACTGTGATGGGACTGTGTTGGAACGCTGTGATGGGACTGTGTGATGGAACACTGTAATGGGACTGTGTGATGGAACACTGTGATGGGACTGTGATGGAACACTGTGATGGGACTGTCTTGGAACGCTGAGATGGGACTGTGTGATGGAACACTGTGATGGGACTGTGTGATGGAACACTTTGATGGGACTGCGTCGGAACGCTGTGATGGGACTGTGGTGGAACACTGTGATGGGACTGTGATGGAACACTGTGATGGGACTGTGTGATGGAACACTGTGATGGGACTGCGTCGGAACGCTGTGATGGGACTGTGGTGGAACAGTGTGATGGGACTGTGATGGAACACTGTGATGGGACTGTGTGATGGAACACTGTGATGGGACTGTGTTGAAACACTGTGATGGGACTGTGATGGAACACTGTGATGGGACTGTGTGATGGAACACTGTGATGGGACTGTGATGGAACACTGTGATGGGACTGTGTTGGAACACTGTGATGGGACAGTGTCGGAACACTGTGATGGGACAGTGTCGGAACACTGTGATGGGACTGTGTTGGAACACTGTGATGGGACTGTGTTGGAACACTGTGATGGGACTGTGTGATGGAACACTGTGATGGGACTGCGTCGGAACACTGTGATGGGACTGTGTTGGAACACTGTGATGGGACTGTGTTGGAACACTGTGATGGGACTGCGTCGGAACACTGTGATGGGACTGTGTCGGAACACTCTGATGGGACTGTGTGATGGAACACCTTGATGTGACTGTGTCGGAACACAGTGATAGGACTGTGTCGGAACACTGTGATGGGACTATGTGATGGAACACTGCGATGGGAGTGTATTGGAACACTGTGATGGGACTGTGTTGGAACACTGTGATGGGACTGTGTTGGAACACTGTGATGGGACTGTGTGATGGAACACTGTGATGGGACTGTGTTGGAACACTGTGATGGGACTGTGTTGGAACGCTCTGATGGGACTGTGTGATGGAACACTGTAATGGGACTGTGTGATGGAACACTGTGATGGGACTGTGATGGAACACTGTGATGGGACGGTGTTGGAGCGCTGTGATGGGACTGTGTGATGGAACACTTTGATGGGACTGCGTCGGAACGCTGTGATGGGACTGTGGTGGAACACTGTGATGGGACTGTGATGGAACACTGTGATGGGACTGTGTGATGGAACACTGTGATGGGACTGCGTCGGAACACTGTGATGGGACTGTGTTGGAACACTGTGATGGGACTGTGTTGGAACACTGTGATGGGACTGCATCGGAACATTGTGATGGGACTGTGTCGGAACACTGTGATGGGACTGTGTGATGGAACACTGTGATGTGACTGTGTCGGAACACTGTGATAGGACTGTGTCGGAACACTGTGATGGGACTATGTGATGGAACACTGCGATGGGAGTGTGTTGGAACACTGTGATGGGACGGTGTTGGAACACTGTGATGGGACTTTGTGATGGAACGCTGTGATGGGAATGTGTTGGAACACTGTGATGGGACTGTGTTGGAACGCTGTGATGGGACTGTGTGATGGAACACTGTGATGGGACTGTGATGGAACACTGTGATGGGACTGTGTTGGAACGCTGTGATGGGACTGTGTGATGGAACACTGTGATGGGACTGTGTGATGGAACACTGTGATGGGACTGCGTCGGAACGCTGTGATGGGACTGTGGTGGAACACTGTGATGGGACTGTGATGGAACACTGTGATGGGACTGTGTGATGTAAGACTGTGATGGGACTGTGTTGGAACACTGTGATGTGACTGTGTCGGAACACTTTGATGGGACTGTGTAGGAATACTGTGATGGGACTGTGTTGGAACACTGTGATGGGACTGTGTGATGGAACACTGTGATGGGACTGTGTTGGAACACTGTGATGGGACTGTGTGATGGAACACTGTGATGGGACTGTGTCGGAACACTGTGATGGGACTGTATTGGAACACTGTGATGCGACTGCGTCGGAACACTCTGATGGGACTGTGTTGGAACACTGTGATGGGACTGTGTTGGAACACTGTGATGGGACTGTGTTGGAACACTGTGATGGGACTGCGTCAGAACACTGTGATGGGACTGTGTTGGAACACTGTGATGGGACTGCGTCGGAACACTGTGATGGGACTGTGTTGGAACACTGTGATGGGACTGTGTCGGAACACTGTGATGGGACTGTGTCGGAACACTGTGATGGGACTATGTGATGGAACACTGCGATGGGACTGTGTTGGAACACTGTGATGGGACTGTGTTGGAACACTGTGATGGGACTGTGTGATGGAACACTGATGGGACTGCGTTGGAACACTGTGATGGGACTGTGTGATGGAACACTGTGATGGGACTGTGTTTGAACACTGTGATGGGACTGTGTTGGAACACTGTGATGGGACTGTGTTGGAACACTGTGATGGGATAGTGTTGGAACACTGTGATGGGACTGTGTTGGAACACTGTGATGGGACTGTGTTGGAACGCTGTGATGGGACTGTGTGATGGAACACTGTGATGGGACTGTGTTGGAACACTGTGATGGGACAGTGTTGGAACACTGTGATGGGACTGCGTGATGGAACACTGTGATGGGACTGTGATGGCACACTGTGATGCGATTGTGTTGGAACACTGTGATGGGACAGTGTCGGAACACTATGATGGGACAGTGTCGGCACACTGTGATGGGACTGTGTTGGAACACTGTGATGGGACTGTGTTGAAACAGTGTGATGGGACTGTGATGGAACACTGTGATGGGACTGTGTTGGAACACTGTGATGGGACAGTGTCGGAACACTGTGATGGGACAGTGTCGGAACACTGTGATGGGACTGTGTTGGAACACTGTGATGGGACTGTGTTGGAACACTGTGATGGGACTGTGTTGGAACATTCTGATGGGACTGTGTCAGAACACTGTGATGGGACTGCGTCAGAACACTGTGATGGGACTGTGTTGGAACACTGTGATGGGACTGCGTCGGAACACTGTGATGGGACTGTGTTGGAACACTGTGATGGGACTGTGTTGGAACACTGTGATGGGACTGCGTCGGACCAATGTGATGGGACTGTGCTGCAACACTGTGATGGGACTGTGTCGGAACACTGTGATGGGACTGTGTTGGAACACTGTGATGGGACTGTGTGATGGAACAC
The DNA here is from genome assembly GCF_047496795.1 of Chiloscyllium punctatum. Taxonomy (NCBI): domain Eukaryota; kingdom Metazoa; phylum Chordata; class Chondrichthyes; order Orectolobiformes; family Hemiscylliidae; genus Chiloscyllium; species Chiloscyllium punctatum. Next base: position 49,816,075 of record NC_092772.1, read on the forward strand.
TGTGATGGGACTGTGTTGGAACACTGTGATGGGACTGTGTCGGAACACTGTGATCGGACTGTGTTGGAACACTGTGATGGGACTGTGTTCGAACACTGTGATGGGACTGCGTCAGAATACTTTGATGGGACTGTGTTGGAACACTGTGATGGGACTGTTTCGGAACACTGTGATGGGACTGTGTTGGAACACTGTGATGGGACTGTGTTGGAACACTGTGATGGGACTGTGTTGGAACAGTGTGATGGGACTGTGTCGGAACACTGTGATGGGACTTTGTTGGAACACTGTGATGGGACTGTGTTGGAACACTGTGATGGGACTGTGTGATGGAACACTGTGATGGGACTGTATTGGAACACTGTGATGGGACTGTGTGATGGAACACTGTGATGGGAGTGTGTCGGAACACTGTGATGGGACTGTATTGGAACACTGTGATGCGACTGCGTCGGAACACTGTGATGGGACTGCGTCAGAACACTGTGATGGGACAGTGTTCGAACACTGTGATTGGACTGTGTTGGAACACTGTGATGGGACTGCGTCGGAACACTGTGATGGGACTGTGTTGGAACACTGTGATGGGACTGTGTCGGAACACTGTGATGGGACTATGTGATGGAACACTGCGAAGGGACTGTGTGGGAACACTGTGATGGGACTGTGTTGGAACACTGTGATGGGACTGTGTGATGGAACACTGATGGGACTGCGTCAGAACACTGTGATGGGACTGTGTGATGGAAAACTGTGATGGGACTGTGTTTTAACACTGTGATGGAACTGTGTTGGAACACTGTGATGGGACTGTGTTGGAACACTGTGATGGGACAGTGTTGGAACACTGTGATGGGACTGTGTGATGGAACACTGTGATGGGACTGTGTTGGAACCCTGTGATGGGACTGTGTTGGAACACTGTGATGGGACAGTGTCGGAACACTGTGATGGGACAGTGTCGGAACACTGTGATGGGACTGTGTTGGAACGCTGTGATGGGACTGTGTCGGAACACTGTAATGGGACTATGTGATGGAAGACTGCGATGGGAGTGTGTTGGAACACTGTGATGGGACTGTGTTGGAACACTGTGATGGGACTGTGTGATGGAACACTGTGATGGGACTGTGTTGGAACACTGTGATGGGACTGTGTTGGAACGCTGTGATGGGACTGTGTGATGGAACACTGTAATGGGACTGTGTGATGGAACACTGTGATGGGACTGTGATGGAACACTGTGATGGGACTGTGTTGGAACGCTGAGATGGGACTGTGTGATGGAACACTGTGATGGGACTGTGTGATGGAACACTTTGATGGGACTGCGTCGGAACGCTGTGATGGGACTGTGGTGGAACACTGTGATGGGACTGTGATGGAACACTGTGATGGGACTGTGTGATGGAACACTGTGATGGGACTGTGTTGGAACACTGTGATGGGACTGTGTTGGAACACTGTGATGGGACTGTGTTGGAACAGTGTGATGGGACTGTGTCGGAACACTGTGATGGGACTTTGTTGGAACACTGTGATGGGACTGTGTTGGAACACTGTGATGGGACTGTGTGATGGAACACTGTGATGGGACTATGTGATGGAACACTGCGAAGGGACTGTGTGATGGAACACTGTGATGGGACTGTGTTGGAACACTGTGATGGGACTGTGTGATGGAACACTGATGGGACTGCGTTGGAACACTGTGATGGGACTGTGTGATGGAACACTGTGATGGGACTGTGTTTGAACACTGTGATGGGACTGTGTTGGAACACTGTGATGGGACTGTGTTGGAACACTGTGATGGGACAGTGTTGGAACACTGTGATGGGACTGTGTTGGAACACTGTGATGGGACTGTGTTGGAACGCTGTGATGGGACTGTGTGATGGAACATTGTGATGGGACTGTGTTGGAACACTGTGATGGGACAGTGTTGGAACACTGTGATGGGACTGCGTGATGGAACACTGTGATGGGACTGTGATGGCACACTCTGATGCGACTGTGTTGGAACACTGTGATGGGACAGTGTCGGAACACTATGATGGGACAGTGTCGGCACACTGTGATGGGACTGTGTTGGAACACTGTGATGGGACTGTGTTGAAACAGTGTGATGGGACTGTGATGGAACACTGTGATGGGACTGTGTTGGAACACTGTGATGGGACAGTGTCGGAACACTGTGATGGGACAGTGTCGGAACACTGTGATGGGACTGTGTTGGAACACTGTGATGGGACTGTGTCGGAACACTTTGATGGGACTGTGTAGGAATACTGTGATGGGACTGTGTTGGAACACTGTGATGGGACTGTGTGATGGAACACTGTGATGGGACTGTGTTGGAACACTGTGATGGGACTGTGTGATGGAACACTGTGATGGGACTGTGTCGGAACACTGTGATGGGACTGTATTGGAACACTGTGATGCGACTGCGTCGGAACACTTTGATGGGACTGTGTTGGAACACTGTGATGGGACTGTGTTGGAACACTGTCATGGGACTGTGTTGGAACACTGTCATGGGACTGCGTCAGAACACTGTGATGGGACTGTGTTGGAACACTGTGATGGGACTGCGTCGGAACACTGTGATGGAACTGTGTTGGAACACTGTGATGGGACTGTGTCGGAACACTGTGATGGGACTGTGTCGGAACACTGTGATGGGACTATGTGATGGAACACTGCGATGGGACTGTGTTGGAACACTGTGATGGGACTGTGTTGGAACACTGTGATGGGACTGTGTGATGGAACACTGATGGGACTGCGTTGGAACACTGTGATGGGACTGTGTGATGGAACACTGTGATGGGACTGTGTTTGAACACTGTGATGGGACTGTGTTGGAACACTGTGATGGGACTGTGTTGGAACACTGTGATGGGATAGTGTTGGAACACTGTGATGGGACTGTGTTGGAACACTGTGATGGGACTGTGTTGGAACGCTGTGATGGGACTGTGTGATGGAACACTGTGATGGGACTGTGTTGGAACACTGTGATGGGACAGTGTTGGAACACTGTGATGGGACTGCGTGATGGAACACTGTGATGGGACTGTGATGGCACACTGTGATGCGACTGTGTTGGAACACTGTGATGGGACAGTGTCGGAACACTATGATGGGACAGTGTCGGCACACTGTGATGGGACTGTGTTGGAACACTGTGATGGGACTGTGTTGAAACAGTGTGATGGGACTGTGATGGAACACTGTGATGGGACTGTGCTGGAACACTGTGATGGGACAGTGTCGGAACACTGTGATGGGACAGTGTCGGAACACTGTGATGGGACTGTGTTGGAACACTGTGATGGGACTCTGTTGGAACACTGTGATGGGACTGTGTTGGAATATTCTGATGGGACTGTGTCAGAACACTGTGATGGGACTGCGTCAGAACACTGTGATGGGACTGTGTTGGAACACTGTGATGGGACTGCGTCGGAACACTGTGATGGGACTGTGTTGGAACACTGTGATGGGACTGTGTTGGAACACTGTGATGGGACTGCGTCGGACCAATGTGATGGGACTGTGCTGCAACACTGTGATGGGACTGTGTCGGAACACTGTGATGGGACTGTGTTGGAACACTGTGATGGGACTGTGTGATGGAACACTGTGATGGGACTGTGTTGGAACACTGTGATGGGACTGTGTCGGAACACTGTGATCGGACTGTGTTGGAACACTGTGATGGGACTGTGTTCGAACACTGTGATGGGACTGCGTCAGAACACTTTGATGGGACTGTGTTGGAACACTGTGATGGGACTGTTTCGGAACACTGTGATGGGACTGTGTTGGAACACTGTGATGGGACTGTGTTGGAACACTGTGATGGGACTGTGTTGGAACAGTGTGATGGGACTGTGTCGGAACACTGTGATGGGACTTTGTTGGAACACTGTGATGGGACTGTGTTGGAACACTGTGATGGGACTGTGTGATGGAACACTGTGATGGGACTGTATTGGAACACTGTGATGGGACTGTGTGATGGAACACTGTGATGGGAGTGTGTCGGAACACTGTGATGGGACTGTATTGGAACACTGTGATGCGACTGCGTCGGAACACTTTGATGGGACTGCGTCAGAACACTGTGATGGGACAGTGTTCGAACACTGTGATGGGACTGTGTTGGAACACTGTGATGGGACTGCGTCAGAACACTGTGATGGGACTGTGTTGGAACACTGTGATGGGACTGTGTCGGAACACTGTGATGGGACTATGTGATGGAACACTGCGAAGGGACTGTGTGGGAACACTGTGATGGGACTGTGTTGGAACACTGTGATGGGACTGTGTGATGGAACACTGATGGGACTGCGTCGGAACACTGTGATGGGACTGTGTGATGTAAAACTGTGATGGGACTGTGTTTTAACACTGTGATGGAACTGTGTTGGAACACTGTGATGGGACTGTGTTGGAACACTGTGATGGGACAGTGTTGGAACACTGTGATGGGACTGTGTGATGGAACACTGTGATGGGACTGTGTTGGAACCCTGTGATGGGACTGTGTTGGAACACTGTGATGGGACAGTGTCGGAACACTGTGATGGGACAGTGTCGGAACACTGTGATGGGACTGTGTTGGAACGCTGTGATGGGACTGTGTCGGAACACTGTAATGGGACTATGTGATGGAAGACTGCGATGGGAGTGTGTTGGAACACTGTGATGGGACTGTGTTGGAACACTGTGATGGGACTGTGTGATGGAACACTGTGATGGGACTGTGTTGGAACACTGTGATGGGACTGTGTTGGAACGCTGTGATGGGACTGTGTGATGGAACACTGTAATGGGACTGTGTGATGGAACACTGTGATGGGACTGTGATGGAACACTGTGATGGGACTGTGTTGGAACGCTGAGATGGGACTGTGTGATGGAACACTGTGATGGGACTGTGTGATGGAACACTTTGATGGGACTGCGTCGGAACGCTGTGATGGGACTGTGGTGGAACACTGTGATGGGACTGTGATGGAACACTGTGATGGGACTGTGTGATGGAACACTGTGATGGGACTGTGTTGGAACACTGTGATGGGACTGTGTTGGAACACTGTGATGGGACTGTGTTGGAACAGTGTGATGGGACTGTGTCGGAACACTGTGATGGGACTTTGTTGGAACACTGTGATGGGACTGTGTTGGAACACTGTGATGGGACTGTGTGATGGAACACTGTGATGGGACTATGTGATGGAACACTGCGATGGGACTGTGTGATGGAACACTGTGATGGGACTGTGTTGGAACACTGTGATGGGACTGTGTGATGGAACACTGATGGGACTGCGTTGGAACACTGTGATGGGACTGTGTGATGGAACACTGTGATGGGACTGTGTTTGAACACTGTGATGGGACTGTGTTGGAACACTGTGATGGGACTGTGTTGGAACACTGTGATGGGACAGTGTTGGAACACTGTGATGGGACTGTGTTGGAACACTGTGATGGGACTGTGTTGGAACGCTGTGATGGGACTGTGTGATGGAACACTGTGATGGGACTGTGTTGGAACACTGTGATGGGACAGTGTTGGAACACTGTGATGGGACTGCGTGATGGAACACTGTGATGGGACTGTGATGGCACACTCTGATGCGACTGTGTTGGAACACTGTGATGGGACAGTGTCGGAACACTATGATGGGACAGTGTCGGCACACTGTGATGGGACTGTGTTGGAACACTGTGATGGGACTGTGTTGAAACAGTGTGATGGGACTGTGATGGAACACTGTGATGGGACTGTGTTGGAACACTGTGATGGGACAGTGTCGGAACACTGTGATGGGACAGTGTCGGAACACTGTGATGGGACTGTGTTGGAACACTGTGATGGGACTCTGTTGGAACACTGTGATGGGACTGTGTTGGAACACTGTGATGGGACTGTGTCAGAACACTGTGATGGGACTGCGTCAGAACACTGTGATGGGACTGTGTTGGAACACTGTGATGGGACTGCGTCGGAACACTGTGATGGGACTGTGTTGGAACACTGTGATGGGACTGTGTTGGAACACTGTGATGGGACTGCGTCGGACCAATGTGATGGGACTGTGCTGCAACACTGTGATGGGACTGTGTCGGAACACTGTGATGGGACTGTGTTGGAACACTGTGATGGGACTGTGTGATGGAACACTGTGATGGGACTGTGTTGGAACACTGTGATGGGACTGTGTCGGAACACTGTGATCGGACTGTGTTGGAACACTGTGATGGGACTGTGTTCGAACACTGTGATGGGACTGCGTCAGAACACTTTGATGGAACTGTGTTGGAACACTGTGATGGGACTGTGTCGGAACACTGTGATGGGACTGTGTTGGAACACTGTGATGGGACTGTGTTGGAACACTGTGATGGGACTGTGTCGGAACACTGTGATGGGACTTTGTTGGAACACTGTGATGGAACTGTGTTGGAACACTGTGATGGGACTGTGTGATGGAACACTGTGATGGGACTGTATTGGAACACTGTGATGGGACTGTGTGATGGAACACTGTGATGGGAGTGTGTCGGAACACTATGATGGGACTGTATTGGAACACTGTGATGCGACTGCGTCGGAACACTGTGATGGGACTGCGTCAGAACACTGTGATGGGACAGTGTTCGAACACTGTGATGGGACTGTGTTGGAACACTGTGATGGGACTGCGTCGGAACACTGTGATGGGACTGTGTTGGAACACTGTGATGGGACTGTGTCGGAACACTGTGATGGGACTATGTGATGGAACACTGCGAAGGGACTGTGTGGGAACACTGTGATGGGACTGTGTTGGAACACTGTGATGGGACTGTGTGATGGAACACTGATGGGACTGCGTCGGAACACTGTGATGGGACTGTGTGATGGAACACTGTGATGGGACTGTGTTTTAACACTGTGATGGGACTGTGTTGGAACACTGTGATGGGACTGTGTTGGAACACTGTGATGGGACAGTGTTGGAACACTGTGATGGGACTGTGTGATGGAACACTGTGATGGGACTGTGTTGGAACCCTGTGATGGGACTGTGTTGGAACACTGTGATGGGACAGTGTCGGAACACTGTGATGGGACAGTGTCGGAACACTGTGATGGGACTGTGTTGGAACACTGTGATGGGACTGTGTTGGAACACTGTGATGTGACTGTGTCGGAACACTGTGATAGGACTGTGTCGGAACACTGTGATGGGACTATGTGATGGAAGACTGCGATGGGAGTGTGTTGGAACACTGTGATGGGACTGTGTTGGAACACTGTGATGGGACTGTGTGATGGAACACTGTGATGGGACTGTGTTGGAACACTGTGATGGGACTGTGTTGGAACGCTGTGATGGGACTGTGTGATGGAACACTGTAATGGGACTGTGTGATGGAACACTGTGATGGGACTGCGTCGGAACGCTGTGATGGGACTGTGGTGGAACACTGTGATGGGACTGTGATGGAACACTGTGATGGGACTGTGTGATGGAACACTGTGATGGGACTGCGTCGGAACGCTGTGATGGGACTGTGGTGGAACACTGTGATGGGACTGTGATGGAACACTGTGATGGGATTGTGTGATGGAACACTGTGATGGGACTGTGTTGGAACACTGTGATGGGACTGTGTCGGAACACTGTGATGGGACTGTGTTGGAACACTGTGATGGGACTGTGTTGGAACAGTGTGATGGGACTGTGTCGGAACACTGTGATGGGACTTTGTTGGAACACTGTGATGGGACTGTGTTGGAACACTGTGATGGGACTGTGTGATGGAACACTGTGATGGGACTGTATTGGAACACTGTGATGGGACTGTGTGATGGAACACTGTGATGGGAGTGTGTCGGAACACTGTGATGGGACTGTATTGGAACACTGTGATGCGACTGCGTCGGAACACTGTGATGGGACTGCGTCAGAACACTGTGATGGGACAGTGTTCGAACACTGTGATGGGACTGTGTTCGAACACTGTGATGGGACTGCGTCGGAACACTGTGATGGGACTGTGTCGGAACACTGTGATGGGACTGTGTCGGAACACTGTGATGGGACTATGTGATGGAACACTGCGAAGGGACTGTGTGGGAACACTGTGATGGGACTGTGTTGGAACACTGTGATGGGACTGTGTGATGGAACACTGATGGGACTGCGTCGGAACACTGTGATGGGACTGTGTGATGGAACACTGTGATGGGACTGTGTTTTAACACTGTGATGGGACTGTGTTGGAACACTGTGATGGGACTGTGTTGGAACACTGTGATGGGACAGTGTTGGAACACTGTGATGGGACTGTGTGATGGAACACTGTGATGGGACTGTGTTGGAACCCTGTGATGGGACTGTGTTGGAACACTGTGATGGGACAGTGTCGGAACACTGTGATGGGACAGTGTCGGAACACTGTGATGGGACTGTGTTGGAACACTGTGATGGGACTGTGTTGGAACACTGTGATGTGACTGTGTCGGAACACTGTGATAGGACTGTGTCGGAACACTGTGATGGGACTATGTGATGGAACACTGCGATGGGAGTGTGTTGGAACACTGTGATGGGACTGTGTTGGAACACTGTGATGGGACTGTGTGATGGAACACTGTGATGGGACTGTGTTGGAACACTGTGATGGGACTGTGTTGGAACGCTGTGATGGGACTGTGTGATGAAACACTGTAATGGGACTGTGTGATGGAACACTGTGATGGGACTGTGATGGAACACTGTGATGGGACTGTCTTGGAACGCTGAGATGGGACTGTGTGATGGAACACTGTGATGGGACTGTGTGATGGAACACTTTGATGGGACTGCGTCGGAACGCTGTGATGGGATTGTGGTGGAACACTGTGATGGGACTGTGATGGAACACTGTGATGGGACTGTGTGATGGAACACTGTGATGGGACTGCGTCGGAATGCTGTGATGGGACTGTGGTGGAACACTGTGATGGGACTGTGATGGAACACTGTGATGGGACTGTGTGATGGAACACTGTGATGGGACTGTGTTGGAACACTGTGATGGGACTGTGTCGGAACACTGTGATGGGACTGTGTCGGAACACTGTGATGGGACTGTGTTGGAACACTGTGATGGGACTGTGTTGGAACACTGTGATGGGACAGTGTGATGGAGCACTGTGATGGGACTGTGTTGGAACACTGTGATGGGACTGTGTGATGGAACACTGTGATGGGACTGCGTCGGAACACTGTGATGGGACTGTGTTGTAACACTGTGATGGGACTGTTTTGGAACACTGTGATGGGACTGCGTCGGAACACTGTGATGGGACTGTGTGATGGAACACTGTGATGTGAATGTGTCGGAACACTGTGATAGGACTGTGTCGGAACACTGTGATGGGACTATGTGATGGAACACTGCGATGGGAGTGTGTTGAAACACTGTGATGGGACTGTGTTGGAACACTGTGATGGGACTGTGTGATGGAACACTGTGATGGGACTGTGTTGGAACACTGTGATGGGACTGTGTTGGAACGCTGTGATGGGACTGTGTGATGGAACACTGTGATGGGACTGTGTGATGGAACACTGTGATGGGACTGTGTTGGTACGCTGTGATGGGACTGTGTGATGGAACACTGTGATGGGACTGTGTGATGGAAGACTGTGATGGGACTGCGTCGGAACGCTGTGATGGGACTGTGTTGGAACACTGTGATGGGACTGTGTTGGAACACTGTGATGGGACTGTTTCGGAACACTGTGATGGGACTGTGTTGGAACACTGTGATGGGACTGTGTTGGAACACTGTGATGGGACTGTGTTGGAACAGTGTGATGGGACTGTGTCGGAACACTGTGATGGGACTTTGTTGGAACACTGTGATGGGACTGTGTTGGAACACTGTGATGGGACTGTGTGATGGAACACTGTGATGGGACTGTATTGGAACACTGTGATGGGACTGTGTGATGGAACACTGTGATGGGAGTGTGTCGGATCACTGTGATGGGACTGTATTGGAACACTGTGATGCGACTGCGTCGGAACACTGTGATGGGACTGCGTCAGAACACTGTGATGGGACAGTGTTCGAACACTGTGATGGGACTGTGTTGGAACACTGTGATGGGACTGCGTCGGAACACTGTGATGGGACTGTGTTGGAACACTGTGATGGGACTGTGTCGGAACACTGTGATGGGACTATGTGATGGAACACTGCGAAGGGACTGTGTGGGAACACTGTGATGGGACTGTGTTGGAACACTGTGATGGGACTGTGTGATGGAACACTGATGGGACTGCGTCGGAACACTGTGATGGGACTGTGTGATGGAAAACTGTGATGGGACTGTGTTTTAACACTGTGATGGAACTGTGTTGGAACACTGTGATGGGACTGTGTTGGAACACTGTGATGGGACAGTGTTGGAACACTGTGATGGGACTGTGTGATGGAACACTGTGATGGGACTGTGTTGGAACCCTGTGATGGGACTGTGTTGGAACACTGTGATGGGACAGTGTCGGAACACTGTGATGGGACAGTGTTGGAACACTGTGATGGGACTGTGTTGGAACACTGTGATGGGACTGCGTCAGAACACTGTGATGGGACTGTGTTGGAACACTGTGATGGGACTGCGTCGGAACACTGTGATGGGACTGTGTTGGAACACTGTGATGGGACTGTGTCGGAACACTGTGATGGGACTGTGTCGGAACACTGTGATGGGACTATGTGATGGAACACTGCGATGGGACTGTGTTGGAACACTGTGATGGGACTGTGTTGGAACGCTGTGATGGGACTGTGTCGGAACACTGTGATGGGACTATGTGATGGAACACTGCGATGGGACTGTGTTGGAACACTGTGATGGGACTGTGTTGGAACACTGTGATGGGACTGTGTGATGGAACACTGATGGGACTGCGTTGGAACACTGTGATGGGACTGTGTGATGGAACACTGTGATGGGACTGTGTTTGAACACTGTGATGGGACTGTGTTGGAACACTGTGATGGGACTGTGTTGGAACACTGTGATGGGATAGTGTTGGAACACTGTGATGGGACTGTGTTGGAACACTGTGATGGGACTGTGTTGGAACGCTGTGATGGGACTGTGTGATGGAACACTGTGATGGGACTGTGTTGGAACACTGTGATGGGACAGTGTTGGAACACTGTGATGGGACTGCGTGATGGAACACTGTGATGGGACTGTGATGGCACACTGTGATGCGACTGTGTTGGAACACTGTGATGGGACAGTGTCGGAACACTATGATGGGACAGTGTCGGCACACTGTGATGGGACTGTGTTGGAACACTGTGATGGGACTGTGTTGAAACAGTGTGATGGGACTGTGATGGAACACTGTGATGGGACTGTGCTGGAACACTGTGATGGGACAGTGTCGGAACACTGTGATGGGACAGTGTCGGAACACTGTGATGGGACTGTGTTGGAACACTGTGATGGGACTCTGTTGGAACACTGTGATGGGACTGTGTTGGAACATTCTGATGGGACTGTGTCAGAACACTGTGATCGGACTGCGTCAGAACACTGTGATGGGACTGTGTTGGAACACTGTGATGGGACTGCGTCGGAACACTGTGATGGGACTGTGTTGGAACACTGTGATGGGACTGTGTTGGAACACTGTGATGGGACTGCGTCGGACCAATGTGATGGGACTGTGCTGCAACACTGTGATGGGACTGTGTCGGAACACTGTGATGGGACTGTGTTGGAACACTGTGATGGGACTGTGTGATGGAACACTGTGATGGGACTGTGTTGGAACACTGTGATGGGACTGTGTCGGAACACTGTGATCGGACTGTGTTGGAACACTGTGATGGGACTGTGTTCGAACACTGTGATGGGACTGCGTCAGAACACTTTGATGGGACTGTGTTGGAACACTGTGATGGGACTGTTTCGGAACACTGTGATGGGACTGTGTTGGAACACTGTGATGGGACTGTGTTGGAACACTGTGATGGGACTGTGTTGGAACAGTGTGATGGGACTGTGTCGGAACACTGTGATGGGACTTTGTTGGAACACTGTGATGGGACTGTGTTGGAACACTGTGATGGGACTGTGTGATGGAACACTGTGATGGGACTGTATTGGAACACTGTGATGGGACTGTGTGATGGAACACTGTGATGGGAGTGTGTCGGAACACTGTGATGGGACTGTATTGGAACACTGTGATGCGACTGCGTCGGAACACTGTGATGGGACTGCGTCAGAACACTGTGATGGGACAGTGTTCGAACACTGTGATGGGACTGTGTTGGAACACTGTGATGGGACTGCGTCGGAACACTGTGATGGGACTGTGTTGGAACACTGTGATGGGACTGTGTCGGAACACTGTGATGGGACTATGTGATGGAACACTGCGAAGGGACTGTGTGGGAACACTGTGATGGGACTGTGTTGGAACACTGTGATGGGACTGTGTGATGGAACACTGATGGGACTGCGTCGGAACACTGTGATGGGACTGTGTGATGTAAAACTGTGATGGGACTGTGTTTTAACACTGTGATGGAACTGTGTTGGAACACTGTGATGGGACTGTGTTGGAACACTGTGATGGGACAGTGTTGGAACACTGTGATGGGACTGTGTGATGGAACACTGTGATGGGACTGTGTTGGAACCCTGTGATGGGACTGTGTTGGAACACTGTGATGGGACAGTGTCGGAACACTGTGATGGGACAGTGTCGGAACACTGTGATGGGACTGTGTTGGAACGCTGTGATGGGACTGTGTCGGAACACTGTAATGGGACTATGTGATGGAAGACTGCGATGGGAGTGTGTTGGAACACTGTGATGGGACTGTGTTGGAACACTGTGATGGGACTGTGTGATGGAACACTGTGATGGGACTGTGTTGGAACACTGTGATGGGACTGTGTTGGAACGCTGTGATGGGACTGTGTGATGGAACACTGTAATGGGACTGTGTGATGGAACACTGTGATGGGACTGTGATGGAACACTGTGATGGGACTGTGTTGGAACGCTGAGATGGGACTGTGTGATGGAACACTGTGATGGGACTGTGTGATGGAACACTTTGATGGGACTGCGTCGGAACGCTGTGATGGGACTGTGGTGGAACACTGTGATGGGACTGTGATGGAACACTGTGATGGGACTGTGTGATGGAACACTGTGATGGGACTGTGTTGGAACACTGTGATGGGACTGTGTTGGAACACTGTGATGGGACTGTGTTGGAACAGTGTGATGGGACTGTGTCGGAACACTGTGATGGGACTTTGTTGGAACACTGTGATGGGACTGTGTTGGAACACTGTGATGGGACTGTGTGATGGAACACTGTGATGGGACTATGTGATGGAACACTGCGATGGGACTGTGTGATGGAACACTGTGATGGGACTGTGTTGGAACACTGTGATGGGACTGTGTGATGGAACACTGATGGGTCTGCGTTGGAACACTGTGATGGGACTGTGTGATGGAACACTGTGATGGGACTGTGTTTGAACACTGTGATGGGACTGTGTTGGAACACTGTGATGGGACTGTGTTGGAACACTGTGATGGGACAGTGTTGGAACACTGTGATGGGACTGTGTTGGAACACTGTGATGGGACTGTGTTGGAACGCTGTGATGGGACTGTGTGATGGAACACTGTGATGGGACTGTGTTGGAACACTGTGATGGGACAGTGTTGGAACACTGTGATGGGACTGCGTGATGGAACACTGTGATGGGACTGTGATGGCACACTCTGATGCGACTGTGTTGGAACACTGTGATGGGACAGTGTCGGAACACTATGATGGGACAGTGTCGGCACACTGTGATGGGACTGTGTTGGAACACTGTGATGGGACTGTGTTGAAACAGTGTGATGGGACTGTGATGGAACACTGTGATGGGACTGTGTTGGAACACTGTGATGGGACAGTGTCGGAACACTGTGATGGGACAGTGTCGGAACACTGTGATGGGACTGTGTTGGAACACTGTGATGGGACTCTGTTGGAACACTGTGATGGGACTGTGTTGGAACACTGTGATGGGACTGTGTCAGAACACTGTGATGGGACTGCGTCAGAACACTGTGATGGGACTGTGTTGGAACACTGTGATGGGACTGCGTCGGAACACTGTGATGGGACTGTGTTGGAACACTGTGATGGGACTGTGTTGGAACACTGTGATGGGACTGCGTCGGACCAATGTGATGGGACTGTGCTGCAACACTGTGATGGGACTGTGTCGGAACACTGTGATGGGACTGTGTTGGAACACTGTGATGGGACTGTGTGATGGAACACTGTGATGGGACTGTGTTGGAACACTGTGATGGGACTGTGTCGGAACACTGTGATCGGACTGTGTTGGAACACTGTGATGGGACTGTGTTCGAACACTGTGATGGGACTGCGTCAGAACACTTTGATGGAACTGTGTTGGAACACTGTGATGGGACTGTGTCGGAACACTGTGATGGGACTGTGTTGGAACACTGTGATGGGACTGTGTTGGAACACTGTGATGGGACTGTGTCGGAACACTGTGATGGGACTTTGTTGGAACACTGTGATGGAACTGTGTTGGAACACTGTGATGGGACTGTGTGATGGAACACTGTGATGGGACTGTATTGGAACACTGTGATGGGACTGTGTGATGGAACACTGTGATGGGAGTGTGTCGGAACACTATGATGGGACTGTATTGGAACACTGTGATGCGACTGCGTCGGAACACTGTGATGGGACTGCGTCAGAACACTGTGATGGGACAGTGTTCGAACACTGTGATGGGACTGTGTTGGAACACTGTGATGGGACTGCGTCGGAACACTGTGATGGGACTGTGTTGGAACACTGTGATGGGACTGTGTCGGAACACTGTGATGGGACTATGTGATGGAACACTGCGAAGGGACTGTGTGGGAACACTGTGATGGGACTGTGTTGGAACACTGTGATGGGACTGTGTGATGGAACACTGATGGGACTGCGTCGGAACACTGTGATGGGACTGTGTGATGGAACACTGTGATGGGACTGTGTTTTAACACTGTGATGGGACTGTGTTGGAACACTGTGATGGGACTGTGTTGGAACACTGTGATGGGACAGTGTTGGAACACTGTGATGGGACTGTGTGATGGAACACTGTGATGGGACTGTGTTGGAACCCTGTGATGGGACTGTGTTGGAACACTGTGATGGGACAGTGTCGGAACACTGTGATGGGACAGTGTTGGAACACTGTGATGGGACTGTGTCGGAACACTGTGATGGGACTGTGTTGGAACACTGTGATGTGACTGTGTCGGAACACTGTGATAGGACTGTGTCGGAACACTGTGATGGGACTATGTGATGGAAGACTGCGATGGGAGTGTGTTGGAACACTGTGATGGGACTGTGTTGGAACACTGTGATGGGACTGTGTGATGGAACACTGTGATGGGACTGTGTTGGAACACTGTGATGGGACTGTGTTGGAACGCTGTGATGGGACTGTGTGATGGAACACTGTAATGGGACTGTGTGATGGAACACTGTGATGGGACTGCGTCGGAACGCTGTGATGGGACTGTGGTGGAACACTGTGATGGGACTGTGATGGAACACTGTGATGGGACTGTGTGATGGAACACTGTGATGGGACTGCGTCGGAACGCTGTGATGGGACTGTGTTGGAACACTGTGATGGGACTGTGATGGAACACTGTGATGGGATTGTGTGATGGAACACTGTGATGGGACTGTGTTGGAACACTGTGATGGGACTGTGTCGGAACACTGTGATGGGACTGTGTTGGAACACTGTGATGGGACTGTGTTGGAACAGTGTGATGGGACTGTGTCGGAACACTGTGATGGGACTTTGTTGGAACACTGTGATGGGACTGTGTTGGAACACTGTGATGGGACTGTGTAATGGAACACTGTGATGGGACTGTATTGGAACACTGTGATGGGACTGTGTGATGGAACACTGTGATGGGAGTGTGTCGGAACACTGTGATGGGACTGTATTGGAACACTGTGATGCGACTGCGTCGGAACACTGTGATGGGACTGCGTCAGAACACTGTGATGGGACAGTGTTCGAACACTGTGATGGGACTGTGTTCGAACACTGTGATGGGACTGCGTCGGAACACTGTGATGGGACTGTGTTGGAACACTGTGATGGGACTGTGTCGGAACACTGTGATGGGACTATGTGATGGAACACTGCGAAGGGACTGTGTGGGAACACTGTGATGGGACTGTGTTGGAACACTGTGATGGGACTGTGTGATGGAACACTGATGGGACTGCGTCGGAACACTGTGATGGGACTGTGTGATGGAACACTGTGATGGGACTGTGTTTTAACACTGTGATGGGACTGTGTTGGAACACTGTGATGGGACTGTGTTGGAACACTGTGATGGGACAGTGTTGGAACACTGTGATGGGACTGTGTGATGGAACACTGTGATGGGACTGTGTTGGAACCCTGTGATGGGACTGTGTTGGAACACTGTGATGGGACAGTGTCGGAACACTGTGATGGGACAGTGTCGGAACACTGTGATGGGACTGTGTTGGAACACTGTGATGGGACTGTGTTGGAACACTGTGATGTGACTGTGTCGGAACACTGTGATAGGACTGTGTCGGAACACTGTGATGGGACTATGTGATGGAACACTGCGATGGGAGTGTGTTGGAACACTGTGATGGGACTGTGTTGGAACACTGTGATGGGACTGTGTGATGGAACACTGTGATGGGACTGTGTTGGAACACTGTGATGGGACTGTGTTGGAACGCTGTGATGGGACTGTGTGATGAAACACTGTAATGGGACTGTGTGATGGAACACTGTGATGGGACTGTGATGGAACACTGTGATGGGACTGTCTTGGAACGCTGAGATGGGACTGTGTGATGGAACACTGTGATGGGACTGTGTGATGGAACACTTTGATGGGACTGCGTCGGAACGCTGTGATGGGACTGTGGTGGAACACTGTGATGGGACTGTGATGGAACACTGTGATGGGACTGTGTGATGGAACACTGTGATGGGACTGCGTCGGAATGCTGTGATGGGACTGTGGTGGAACACTGTGATGGGACTGTGATGGAACACTGTGATGGGACTGTGTGATGGAACACTGTGATGGGACTGTGTTGGAACACTGTGATGGGACTGTGTCGGAACACTGTGATGGGACTGTGTCGGAACACTGTGATGGGACTGTGTTGGAACACTGTGATGGGACTGTGTTGGAACACTGTGATGGGACTGTGTGATGGAACACTGTGATGGGACTGTGTTGGAACACTGTGATGGGACTGTGTGATGGAACACTGTGATGGGACTGCGTCGGAACACTGTGATGGGACTGTGTTGTAACACTGTGATGGGACTGTTTTGGAACACTGTGATGGGACTGCGTCGGAACACTGTGATGGGACTGTGTGATGGAACACTGTGATGTGAATGTGTCGGAACACTGTGATAGGACTGTGTCGGAACACTGTGATGGGACTATGTGATGGAACACTGCGATGGGAGTGTGTTGAAACACTGTGATGGGACTGTGTTGGAACACTGTGATGGGACTGTGTGATGGAACACTGTGATGGGACTGTGTTGGAACACTGTGATGGGACTGTGTTGGAACGCTGTGATGGGACTGTGTGATGGAACACTGTGATGGGACTGTGTGATGGAACACTGTGATGGGACTGTGTTGGTACGCTGTGATGGGACTGTGTGATGGAACACTGTGATGGGACTGTGTGATGGAAGACTGTGATGGGACTGCGTCGGAACGCTGTGATGGGACTGTGTTGGAACACTGTGATGGGACTGTGATGGAACACTGTGATGGGACTGTGTGATGGAAGACTGTGATGGGACTGTGTTGGAACACTGTGATGGGACTGTGTCGGAACACTGTGATGGGACTGTGTTGGAACACTGTGATGGGACTGTGTTGGAACACTGTGATGGGACTGTGTGATGGAACACTGTGATGGGACTGTGTTGGAACACTGTGATGGGACTGTGTGATGGAACACTGTGATGGGACTGTGTCGGAACACTGTGATGGGACTGTATTGGAACACTGTGATGCGACGGCGTCGGAACACTTTGATGGGACTGTGTTGGAACACTGTGATGGGACTGTGTTGGAACACTGTGATGGGACTGTGTTGGAACACTGTGATGGGACTGCGTCAGAATACTGTGATGGGACTGTGTTGGAACACTGTGATGGGACTGTGTTGGAACACTGTGATGGGACTGCGTCGGAACACTGTGATGGGACTGTGTTGGAACACTGTGATGGGACTGTGTCGGAACACTGTGATGGGACTGTGTTGGAACACTGTGATGGGACTATGTGATGGAACACTGCGATGTGACTGTGTTGGAACACTGTGATGGGACAGTGTTGGAACACTGTGATGGGACTGTGTGATGGAACAATGATGGGACTGCGTCGGAACACTGTGATGGGACTGTGTTTGAACACTGTGATGGGACTGTGTTGGAACACTGTGATGGGACTGTGTGATGGAACACTGTGATGGGACTGTGATGGAACACTGTGAGGGGACTGTGTTGGAACACTGTGATGGGACAGTGTCGGAACACTGTGATGGGACAGTGTTGGAACACTGTGATGGGACTGTGTTGGAACACTGTGATGGGACTGTGTGATGGAACACTGTGATGGGACTGCGTCGGAACACTGTGATGGGACTGTGTTGGAACACTGTGATGGGACTGTGTTGGAACACTGTGATGGGACTGCGTCGGAACACTGTGATGGGCATGTGTCGGAACACTCTGATGGGACTGTGTGATGGAACACTGTGATGGGACTGTGTCGGAACACTGTGATGGGACTGTATTGGAACACTGTGATGCGACTGCGTCGGAACACTTTGATGGGACTGTGTTGGAACACTGTGATGGGACTGTGTGATGGAACACTGTGATGGGACTGTGATGGAACACTGTGATGGGACTGTGTTGGAGCGCTGCGATGGGACTGTGTGATGGAACACTGTGATGGGACTACGTCGGAACGCTGTGATGGGACTGTTGTGGAACACTGTGATGGGACTGTGATGGAACACTGTGATGGGACTGTGTGATGGAACACTGTGATGGGACTGCGTCGGAACACTGTGATGGGACTGTGTTGGAACACTGTGATGGGACTGTGTTGGAACACTGTGATGGGACTGCGTCGGAACACTGTGATGGGACTGTGTGATGGAACACTGTGATGGGACTGTGTGATGGAACACTGTGATGTGACTGTGTCGGAACACTGTGATAGGACTGTGTCGGAACACTGTGATGGGACTATGTGATGGAACACTGCGATGGGAGTGTGTTGGAAGACTGTGATGGGACTGTGTTGGAACACTGTGATGGGACTGTGTGATGGAACACTGTGATGGGAATGTGTTGGAACACTGTGATGGGACTGTGTTGGAACGCTGTGATGGGACTGTGTGATGGAACACTGTGATGGGACTGTGATGGAACACTGTGATGGGACTGTGTTGGAACACTGTGATGGGACTGTTTTGGAACACTGTGATGGGACTGCGTCGGAACACTGTGATGGGACTGTGTCGGAACACTCTGATGGGACTGTGTGATGGAACACTGTGATGTCACTGTGTCGGAACACTGTGATAGGACTGTGTCGGAACACTGTGATGGGACTATGTGATGGAACACTGCGATGGGAGTGTGTTGAAACACTGTGATGGGACTGTGTTGGAACACTGTGATGGGACTGTGTGATGGAACACTGTGATGGGACTGTGTTGGAACACTGTGATGGGACTGTGTTGGAACGCTGTGATGGGACTGTGTGATGGAACACTGTGATGGGACTGTGTGATGGAACACTGTGATGGGACTGTGATGGAACACTGTGATGGGACTGTGTTGGTACGCTGTGATGGGACTGTGTGATGGAACACTGTGATGGGACTGTGTGATGGAAGACTGTGATGGGACTGCGTCGGAACGCTGTGATGGGACTGTGTTGGAACACTGTGATGGGACTGTGATGGAACACTGTGATGGGACTGTGTGATGGAAGACTGTGATGGGACTGTGTTGGAACACTGTGATGGGACTGTGTCGGAACACAGTGATGGGACTGTGTTGGAACACTGTGATGGGACTGTGTTGGAACACTGTGATGGGACTGTGTGATGGAACACTGTGATGGGACTGTGTTGGAACACTGTGATGGGACTGTGTGATGGAACACTGTGATGGGACTGTGTCGGAACACTGTGATGGGACTGTATTGGAACACTGTGATGCGACTGCGTCGGAACACTTTGATGGGACTGTGTTGGAACACTGTGATGGGACTGTGTTGGAACACTGTGATGGGACTGCGTCAGAATACTGTGATGGGACTGTGTTGGAACACTGTGATGGGACTGTGTTGGAACACTGTGATGGGACTGCGTCGGAACACTGTGATGGGACTGTGTTGGAACACTGTGATGGGACTGTGTCGGAACACTGTGATGGGACTGTGTCGGAACACTGTGATGGGACTATGTGATGGAACACTGCGATGTGACTGTGTTGGAACACTGTGATGGGACTGTGTGATGGAACACTGTGATGGGACTGTGATGGAACACTGTGATGGGACTGTGTTGGAACGCTGAGATGGGACTGTGTGATGGAACACTGTGATGGGACTGTGTGATGGAACACTTTGATGGGACTGCGTCGGAACGCTGTGATGGGACTGTGGTGGAACACTGTGATGGGACTGTGATGGAACACTGTGATGGGACTGTGTGATGGAACACTGTGATGGGACTGCGTCGGAACGCTGTGATGGGACTGTGGTGGAACACTGTGATGGGACTGTGATGGAACACTGTGATGGGACTGTGTGATGGAACACTGTGATGGGACTGTGTCGGAACACTGTGATGGGACTGTGTCGGAACACTGTGATGGGACTGTGTTGGAACACTGTGATGGGACTGTGTGATGGAACACTGTGATGGGACTGTGTTGGAACACTGTGATGGGACTGTGTGATGGAACACTGTGATGGGACTGCGTCGGAACACTGTGATGGGACAGTGTTGGAACACTGTGATGGGACTGTTTTGGAACACTGTGATGGGACTGCGTCGGAACACTGTGATGGGACTGTGTCGGAACACTCTGATGGGACTGTGTGATGGAACACTGTGATGTGACTGTGTCGGAACACTGTGATAGGACTGTGTCGGAACACTGTGATGGGACTATGTGATGGAACACTGCGATGGGAGTGTGTTGAAACACTGTGATGGGACTGTGTTGGAACACTGTGATGGGACTGTGTGATGGAACACTGTGATGGGACTGTGTTGGAACACTGTGATGGGACTGTGTTGGAACGCTGTGATGGGACTGTGTGATGGAACACTGTGATGGGACTGTGTGATGGAACACTGTGATGGGACTGTGATGGAACACTGTGATGGGACTGTGTTGGTACGCTGTGATGGGACTGTGTGATGGAACACTGTGATGGGACTGTGTGATGGAAGACTGTGATGGGACTGCGTCGGAACGCTGTGATGGGACTGTGTTGGAACACTGTGATGGGACTGTGATGGAACACTGTGATGGGACTGTGTGATGGAAGACTGTGATGGGACTGTGTTGGAACACTGTGATGGGACTGTGTCGGAACACTGTGATGGGACTGTGTTGGAACACTGTGATGGGACTGTGTTGGAACACTGTGATGGGACTGTGTGATGGAACACTGTGATGGGACTGTGTTGGAACACTGTGATGGGACAGTGTGATGGAACACTGTGATGGGACTGTGTCGGAACACTGTGATGGGACTGTATTGGAACACTGTGATGCGACTGCGTCGGAACACTTTGATGGCACTGTGTTGGAACACTGTGATGGGACTGTGTTGGAACACTGTGATGGGACTGTGTTGGAACACTGTGATGGGACTGCGTCAGAATACTGTGATGGGACTGTGTTGGAACACTGTGATGGGACTGTGTTGGAACACTGTGATGGGACTGCGTCGGAACACTGTGATGGGACTGTGTGATGGAACACTGTGATGGGACTGCGTCGGAACACTGTGATGGGACTGTGTTGGAACACTGTGATGGGACTGTGTTGGAACACTGTGATGGGACTGCGTCGGAACACTGTGATGGGCATGTGTCGGAACACTCTGATGGGACTGTGTGATGGAACACCTTGATGTGACTGTGTCGGAACACTGTGATAGGACTGTGTCGGAACACTGTGATGGGACTATGTGATGGAACACTGCGATGGGAGTGTATTGGAACACTGTGATGGGACTGTGTTGGAACACTGTGATGGGACTGTGTTGGAACACTGTGATGGGACTGTGTGATGGAACACTGTGATGGGACTGTGTTGGAACACTGTGATGCAACTGTGTTGGAACGCTGTGATGGGACTGTGTGATGGAACACTGTAATGGGACTGTGTGATGGAACACTGTGATGGGACTGTGATGGAACACTGTGATGGGACTGTGTTGGAGCGCTGTGATGGGACTGTGTGATGGAACACTTTGATGGGACTGCGTCGGAACGCTGTGATGGGACTGTGGTGGAACACTGTGATGGGACTGTGATGGAACACTGTGATGGGACTGTGTGATGGAACACTGTGATGGGACTGCGTCGGAACACTGTGATGGGACTGTGTTGGAACACTGTGATGGGACTGTGTTGGAACACTGTGATGGGACTGCATCGGAACACTGTGATGGGACTGTGTCGGAACGCTGTGATGGGACTGTGTGATGGAACACTGTGATGTGACTGTGTCGGAACACTGTGATAGGACTGTGTCGGAACACTGTGATGGGACTATGTGATGGAACACTGCGATGGGAGTGTGTTGGAACACTGTGATGGGACTGTGTTGGAACACTGTGATGGGACTGTGTGATGGAACACTGTGATGGGACTATGTGATGGAACACTGCGATGGTACTGTGTTGGAACACTATGATGGGACTGTGTTGGAACACTGTGATGGGACTGTGTTGGAACACTGTGATGGGACTGTGTTGGAACACTGTGATGGGACTGTGTTGGAACACTGTGATGGGACTGTGTGATGGAACACTGTGATGGGACTGCGTCGGAACACTGTGATGGGACTGTATTCGAACACTGTGATGGGACTGTGTTGGAACACTGTGATGGGACTGCGTCGGAACACTGTGATGGGCATGTGTCGGAACACTCTGATGGGACTGTGTGATGGAACACCTTGATGTGACTGTGTCGGAACACTGTGATAGGACTGTGTCGGAACACTGTGATGGGACTATGTGATGGAACACTGCGATGGGAGTGTATTGGAACACTGTGATGGGACTGTGTTGGAACACTGTGATGGGACTGTGTTGGAACACTGTGATGGGACTGTGTGATGGAACACTGTGATGGGACTGTGTTGGAACACTGTGATGGGACTGTGTTGGAACGCTGTGATGGGACTGTGTGATGGAACACTGTAATGGGACTGTGTGATGGAACACTGTGATGGGACTGTGATGGAACACTGTGATGGGACTGTGTTGGAGCGCTGTGATGGGACTGTGTGATGGAACACTTTGATGGGACTGCGTCGGAACGCTGTGATGGGACTGTGGTGGAACACTGTGATGGGACTGTGATGGAACACTGTGATGGGACTGTGTGATGGAACACTGTGATGGGACTGCGTCGGAACACTGTGATGGGACTGTGTTGGAACACTGTGATGGGACTGTGTTGGAACACTGTGATGGGACTGCATCGGAACACTGTGATGGGACTGTGTCGGAACGCTGTGATGGGACTGTGTGATGGAACACTGTGATGTGACTGTGTCGGAACACTGTGATAGGACTGTGTCGGAACGCTGTGATGGGACTGTGTTGGAACACTGTGATGGGACTGTGTTGGAACACTGTGATGGGACTGCGTCAGAATACTGTGATGGGACTGTGTTGGAACACTGTGATGGGACTGTGTTGGAACACTGTGATGGGACTGCGTCGGAACACTGTGATGGGACTGTGTTGGAACACTGTGATGGGACTATGTGATGGAACACTGCGATGGGAGTGTGTTGGAACACTGTGATGGGACTGTGTTGGAACACTGTGATGGGACTGTGTGATGGAACACTGTGATGGGACTATGTGATGGAACACTGCGATGGTACTGTGTTGGAACACTGTGATGGGACTGTGTTGGAACACTGTGATGGGACTGCGTCAGAATACTGTGATGGGACTGTGTTGGAACACTGTGATGGGACTGTGTGATGGAACACTTTGATGGGACTGCGTCGGAACGCTGTGATGGGACTGTGGTGGAACACTGTGATGGGACTGTGATGGAACACTGTGATGGGACTGTGTGATGGAACACTGTGATGGGACTGCGTCGGAACACTGTGATGGGACTGTGTTGGAACACTGTGATGGGACTGTGTTGGAACACTGTGATGGGACTGCATCGGAACACTGTGATGGGACTGTGTCGGAACGCTGTGATGGGACTGTGTGATGGAACACTGTGATGTGACTGTGTCGGAACACTGTGATAGGACTGTGTCGGAACGCTGTGATGGGACTGTGTTGGAACACTGTGATGGGACTGTGTTGGAACACTGTGATGGGACTGTGTTGGAACACTGTGATGGGACTGCATCGGAACACTGTGATGGGACTGTGTCGGAACGCTGTGATGGGACTGTGTGATGGAACACTGTGATGTGACTGTGTCGGAACACTGTGATAGGACTGTGTCGGAACGCTGTGATGGGACTGTGTTGGAACACTGTGATGGGACTGTGTTGGAACACTGTGATGGGACTGCGTCAGAACACTGTGATGGGACTGTGTTGGAACACTCTGATGGGACTGCGTCGGAACACTGTGATGGGACTGTGTTGGAACACTGTGATGGGACTGTGTCGGAACACTGTGATGGGACTATGTGATGGAACACTGCGATGGGACTGTGTTGGAACACTGTGATGGGACTGTGTTGGAACACTGTGATGGGACTGTGTGATGGAACACTGATGGGACTGCGTTGGAACACTGTGATGGGACTGTGTGATGGAACACTGTGATGGGACTGTGTTTGAACACTGTGATGGGACTGTGTTGGAACACTGTGATGGGACTGTGTTGGAACACTGTGATGGGACAGTGTTGGAACACTGTGATGGGACTGTGTTGGAACACTGTGATGGGACTGTGTTGGAACACTGTGATGGGACTGCGTGATGGAACACTGTGATGGTACTGTGATGGCACACTGTGATGCGACTGTGTTGGAACACTGTGATGGGATAGTGTCGGAACACTATGATGGGACAGTGTCGGCACACTGTGATGGGACTGTGTTGGAACACTGTGATGGGACTGTGTTGAAACAGTGTGATGGGACTGTGATGGAACACTGTGATGGGACTGTGTTGGAACACTGTGATGGGACAGTGTCGGAACACTGTGATGGGACAGTGTCGGAACACTGTGATGGGACTGTGTTGGAACACTGTGATGGGACTCTGTTGGAACACTGTGATGGGACTGTGTTGGAACACTGTGATGGGACTGTGTCAGAACACTGTGATGGGACTGTGTTGGAACACTGTGATGGGACTGCGTCGGAACACTGTGATGGGACTGTGTTGGAACACTGTGATGGGACTGTGTTGGAACACTGTGATGGGACTGCGTCGGACCAATGTGATGGGACTGTGCTGCAACACTGTGATGGGACTGTGTCGGAACACTGTGATGGGACTGTGTTGGAACACTGTGATGGGACTGTGTGATGGAACACTGTGATGGGACTGTGTTGGAACACTGTGACGGGACTGTGTCGGAACACTGTGATCGGACTGTGTTGGAACACTGTGATGGGACTGTGTTCGAACACTGTGATGGGACTGCGTCAGAACACTTTGATGGGACTGTGTTGGAACACTGTGATGGGACTGTGTCGGAACACTGTGATGGGACTGTGTTGGAACACTGTGATGGGACTGTGTTGGAACACTGTGATGGGACTGTGTTGGAACAGTGTGATGGGACTGTGTCGGAACACTGTGATGGGACTTTGTTGGAACACTGTGATGGGATTGTGTTGGAACACTGTGATGGGACTGTGTGATGGAACACTGATGGGACTGCGTCGGAACACTGTGATGGGACTGTGTGATGGAACACTGTGATGGGACTGTGTTTTAACACTGTGATGGGACTGTGTTGGAACACTGTGATGGGACTGTGTTGGAACACTGTGATGGGACAGTGTTGGAACACTGTGATGGGACTGTGTGATGGAACACTGTGATGGGACTGTGTTGGAACCCTGTGATGGGACTGTGTTGGAACACTGTGATGGGACAGTGTCGGAACACTGTGATGGCACAGTGTCGGAACACTGTGATGGGACTGTGTTGGAACACTGTGATGGGACTGTGTTGGAACACTGTGATGTGACTGTGTCGGAACACTGTGATAGGACTGTGTCGGAACACTGTGATGGGACTATGTGATGGAAGACTGCGATGGGAGTGTGTTGGAACACTGTGATGGGACTGTGTTGGAACACTGTGATGGGACTGTGTGATGGAACACTGTGATGGGACTGTGTTGGAACACTGTGATGGGACTGTGTTGGAACGCTGTGATGGGACTGTGTGATGGAACACTGTAATGGGACTGTGTGATGGAACACTGTGATGGGACTGTGATGGAACACTGTGATGGGACTGTCTTGGAACGCTGAGATGGGACTGTGTGATGGAACACTGTGATGGGACTGTGTGATGGAACACTTTGATGGGACTGCGTCGGAACGCTGTGATGGGACTGTGGTGGAACACTGTGATGGGACTGTGATGGAACACTGTGAAGGAACTGTGTGATGGAACACTGTGATGGGACTGCGTCGGAACGCTGTGATGGGACTGTGGTGGAAAACTGTGATGGGACTGTGATGGAACACTGTGATGGGACTGTGTGATGGAACACTGTGATGGGACTGTGTTGAAACACTGTGATGGAACACTGTGATGGGAATGTGTGATGGAACACTGTGATGGGACTGTGATGGAACACTGTGATGGGACTGTGTTGGAACACTGTGATGGGACAGTGTCGGAACACTGTGATGGGACAGTGTCGGAACACTGTGATGGGACTGTGGTGGAACACTGTGATGGGACTGTGTTGGAACACTGTGATGGGACTGTGTGATGGAACACTGTGATGGGACTGCGTCGGAACACTGTGATGGGACTGTGTTGGAACACTGTGATGGGACTGTGTTGGAACACTGTGATGGGACTGCGTCGGAACACTGTGATGGGCATGTGTCGGAACACTCTGATGGGACTGTGTGATGGAACACCTTGATGTGACTGTGTCGGAACACTGTGATAGGACTGTGTCGGAACACTGTGATGGGACTATGTGATGGAACACTGCGATGGGAGTGTATTGGAACACTGTGATGGGACTGTGTTGGAACACTGTGATGGGACTGTGTTGGAACACTGTGATGGGACTGTGTGATGGAACACTGTGATGGGACTGTGTTGGAACACTGTGATGGGACTGTGTTGGAACGCTGTGATGGGACTGTGTGATGGAACACTGTAATGGGACTGTGTGATGGAACACTGTGATGGGACTGTGTTGGAGCGCTGTGATGGGACTGTGTGATGGAACACTTTGATGGGACTGCGTCGGAACGCTGTGATGGGACTGTGGTGGAACACTGTGATGGGACTGTGATGGAACACTGTGATGGGACTGTGTGATGGAACACTGTGATGGGACTGCGTCGGAACACTGTGATGGGACTGTGTTGGAACACTGTGATGGGACTGTGTTGGAACACTGTGATGGGACTGCATCGGAACATTGTGATGGGACTGTGTCGGAACACTGTGATGGGACTGTGTGATGGAACACTGTGATGTGACTGTGTCGGAACACTGTGATAGGACTGTGTCGGAACACTGTGATGGGACTATGTGATGGAACACTGCGATGGGAGTGTGTTGGAACACTGTGATGGGACGGTGTTGGAACACTGTGATGGGACTGTGTGATGGAACACTGTGATGGGAATGTGTTGGAACACTGTGATGGGACTGTGTTGGAACGCTGTGATGGGACTGTGTGATGGAACACTGTGATGGGACTGTGTTGGAACACTGTGATGGGACTGTGTTGGAACGCTGTGATGGGACTGTGTGATGGAACACTGTGATGGGACTGTGTGATGGAACACTGTGATGGGACTGCGTCGGAACGCTGTGATGGGACTGTGGTGGAACACTGTGATGGGACTGTGATGGAACACTGTGATGGGACTGTGTGATGTAAGACTGTGATGGGACTGTGTTGGAACACTGTGATGTGACTGTGTCGGAACACTGTGATGGGACTGTGTAGGAACACTGTGATGGGACTGTGTTGGAACACTGTGATGGGACTGTGTGATGGAACACTGTGATGGGACTGTGTTGGAACACTGTGATGGGACTGTGTGATGGAACACTGTGATGGGACTGTGTCGGAACACTGTGATGGGACTGTATTGGAACACTGTGATGCAACTGCGTCGGAACACTTTGATGGGACTGTGTTGGAACACTGTGATGGGACTGTGTTGGAACACTGTGATGGGACTGTGTTGGAACACTGTGATGGGACTGCGTCAGAACACTGTGATGGGACTGTGTTGGAACACTGTGATGGGACTGCGTCGGAACACTGTGATGGGACTGTGTTGGAACACTGTGATGGGACTGTGTCGGAACACTGTGATGGGACTGTGTCGGAACACTGTGATGGGACTATGTGATGGAACACTGAGATGGGACTGTGTTGGAACACTGTGATGGGACTGTGTTGGAACACTGTGATGGGACTGTGTGATGGAACACTGATGGGACTGCGTTGGAACACTGTGATGGGACTGTGTTGGAACGCTGTGATGGGACTGTGTGATGGAACACTGTGATGGGACTGTGTGATGGAACACTGTGATGGGACTGTGTTGGTACGCTGTGATGGGACTGTGTGATGGAACACTGTGATGGGACTATGTGATGGAACACTGAGATGGGACTGTGTTGGAACACTGTGATGGGACTGTGTTGGAACACTGTGATGGGACTGTGTGATGGAACACTGATGGGACTGCGTTGGAACACTGTGATGGGACTGTGTTGGAACGCTGTGATGGGACTGTGTGATGGAACACTGTGATGGGACTGTGTGATGGAACACTGTGATGGGACTGTGTTGGAACACTGTGATGGGACTGCGTCGGAACACTGTGATGGGACTGTGTTGGAACACTGTGATGGGACTGTGTCGGAACACTGTGATGGGACTGTGTTGGAACACTGTGATGGGACTATGTGATGGAACACTGCGATGTGACTGTGTTGGAACACTGTGATGGGACAGTGTTGGAACACTGTGATGGGACTGTGAGATGGAACACTGATGGGACTGCGTCGGAACACTGTGATGGGACTGTGTTTGAACACTGTGATGGGACTGTGTTGGAACACTGTGATGGGACTGTGTGATGGAACACTGTGATGGGACTGTGTCGGAACACTGTGATGGGACTATGTGATGGAACACTGAGATGGGACTGTGTTGGAACACTGTGATGGGACTGTGTGATGGAACACTGTGATGGGACTGTGTGATGGAACACTGATGGGACTGTGTTGGAACACTGTGATGGGACTGTGTTGGAACGCTGTGATGGGACTGTGTGATGGAACACTGTGATGGGACTGTGTGATGGAACACTGTGATGGGACTGTGTTGGTACGCTGTGATGGGACTGTGTGATGGAACACTGTGATGGGACTGTGTGATGGAAGACTGTGATGGGACTGCGTCGGAACGCTGTGATGGGACTGTGTTGGAACACTGTGATGGGACTGTGATGGAACACTGTGATGGGACTGTGTGATGGAAGACTGTGATGGGACTGTGTTGGAACACTGTGATGGGACTGTGTCGGAACACTGTGATGGGACTGTGTTGGAACACTGTGATGGGACTGTGTTGGAACACTGTGATGGGACTGTGTGATGGAACACTGTGATGGGACTGTGTGATGGAACACTGTGATGGGACTGTGTCGGAACACTGTGATGGGACTGTATTGGAACACTGTGATGCGACTGCGTCGGAACACTTTGATGGGACTGTGTTGGAACACTGTGATGGGACTGTGTTGGAACACTGTGATGGGACTGTGTTGGAACACTGTGATGGGACTGCGTCAGAATACTGTGATGGGACTGTGTTGGAACACTGTGATGGGACTGTGTTGGAACACTGTGATGGGACTGCGTCGGAACACTGTGATGGGACTGTGTTGGAACACTGTGATGGGACTGTGTCGGAACACTGTGATGGGACTGTGTTGGAACACTGTGATGGGACTATGTGATGGAACACTGCGATGTGACTGTGTTGGAACACTGTGATGGGACAGTGTTGGAACACTGTGATGGGACTGTGTGATGGAACACTGATGGGACTGCGTCGGAACACTGTGATGGGACTGTGTTTGAACACTGTGATGGGACTGTGTTGGAACACTGTGATGGGACTGTGTGATGGAACACTGTGATGGGACTGTGATGGAACACTGTGAGGGGACTGTGTTGGAACACTGTGATGGGACAGTGTCGGAACACTGTGATGGGACAGTGTTGGAACACTGTGATGGGACTGTGTTGGAACACTGTGATGGGACTGTGTGATGGAACACTGTGATGGGACTGCGTCGGAACACTGTGATGGGACTGTGTTGGAACACTGTGATGGGACTGTGTTGGAACACTGTGATGGGACTGCGTCGGAACACTGTGATGGGCATGTGTCGGAACACTCTGATGGGACTGTGTGATGGAACACTGTGATGGGACTGTGTCGGAACACTGTGATGGGACTGTATTGGAACACTGTGATGCGACTGCGTCGGAACACTTTGATGGGACTGTGTTGGAACACTGTGATGGGACTGTGTGATGGAACACTGTGATGGGACTGTGATGGAACACTGTGATGGGACTGTGTTGGAGCGCTGCGATGGGACTGTGTGATGGAACACTGTGATGGGACTACGTCGGAACGCTGTGATGGGACTGTGGTGGAACACTGTGATGGGACTGTGATGGAACACTGTGATGGGACTGTGTGATGGAACACTGTGATGGGACTGCGTCGGAACACTGTGATGGGACTGTGTTGGAACACTGTGATGGGACTGTGTTGGAACACTGTGATGGGACTGCGTCGGAACACTGTGATGGGACTGTGTCGGAACAGTGTGATGGGACTGTGTGATGGAACACTGTGATGTGACTGTGTCGGAACACTGTGATAGGACTGTGTCGGAACACTGTGATGGGACTATGTGATGGAACACTGCGATGGGAGTGTGTTGGAACACTGTGATGGGACTGTGTTGGAACACTGTGATGGGACTGTGTGATGGAACACTGTGATGGGAATGTGTTGGAACACTGTGATGGGACTGTGTTGGAACGCTGTGATGGGACTGTGTGATGGAACACTGTGATGGGACTGTGATGGAACACTGTGATGGGACTGTGTTGGAACACTGTGATGGGACTGTTTTGGAACACTGTGATGGGACTGCGTCGGAACACTGTGATGGGACTGTGTCGGAACACTCTGATGGGACTGTGTGATGGAACACTGTGATGTGACTGTGTCGGAACACTGTGATAGGACTGTGTCGGAACACTGTGATGGGACTATGTGATGGAACACTGCGATGGGAGTGTGTTGAAACACTGTGATGGGACTGTGTTGGAACACTGTGATGGGACTGTGTGATGGAACACTGTGATGGGACTGTGTTGGAACACTGTGATGGGACTGTGTTGGAACGCTGTGATGGGACTGTGTGATGGAACACTGTGATGGGACTGTGTGATGGAACACTGTGATGGGACTGTGATGGAACACTGTGATGGGACTGTGTTGGTACGCTGTGATGGGACTGTGTGATGGAACACTGTGATGGGACTGTGTGATGGAAGACTGTGATGGGACTGCGTCGGAACGCTGTGATGGGACTGTGTTGGAACACTGTGATGGGACTGTGATGGAACACTGTGATGGGACTGTGTGATGGAAGACTGTGATGGGACTGTGTTGGAACACTGTGATGGGACTGTGTCGGAACACAGTGATGGGACTGTGTTGGAACACTGTGATGGGACTGTGTTGGAACACTGTGATGGGACTGTGTGATGGAACACTGTGATGGGACTGTGTTGGAACACTGTGATGGGACTGTGTGATGGAACACTGTGATGGGACTGTGTCGGAACACTGTGATGGGACTGTATTGGAACACTGTGATGCGACTGCGTCGGAACACTTTGATGGGACTGTGTTGGAACACTGTGATGGGACTGTGTTGGAACACTGTGATGGGACTGCGTCAGAATACTGTGATGGGACTGTGTTGGAACACTGTGATGGGACTGTGTTGGAACACTGTGATGGGACTGCGTCGGAACACTGTGATGGGACTGTGTTGGAACACTGTGATGGGACTGTGTCGGAACACTGTGATGGGACTGTGTCGGAACACTGTGATGGGACTATGTGATGGAACACTGCGATGTGACTGTGTTGGAACACTGTGATGGGACTGTGTGATGGAACACTGTGATGGGACTGTGATGGAACACTGTGATGGGACTGTGTTGGAACGCTGAGATGGGACTGTGTGATGGAACACTGTGATGGGACTGTGTGATGGAACACTTTGATGGGACTGCGTCGGAACGCTGTGATGGGACTGTGGTGGAACACTGTGATGGGACTGTGATGGAACACTGTGATGGGACTGTGTGATGGAACACTGTGATGGGACTGCGTCGGAACGCTGTGATGGGACTGTGGTGGAACACTGTGATGGGACTGTGATGGAACACTGTGATGGGACTGTGTGATGGAACACTGTGATGGGACTGTGTCGGAACACTGTGATGGGACTGTGTCGGAACACTGTGATGGGACTGTGTTGGAACACTGTGATGGGACTGTGTGATGGAACACTGTGATGGTACTATGTTGGAACACTGTGATGGGACTGTGTGATGGAACACTGTGATGGGACTGCGTCGGAACACTGTGATGGGACTGTGTTGGAACACTGTGATGGGACTGTTTTGGAACACTGTGATGGGACTGCGTCGGAACACTGTGATGGGACTGTGTCGGAACACTCTGATGGGACTGTGTGATGGAACACTGTGATGTGACTGTGTCGGAACACTGTGATAGGACTGTGTCGGAACACTGTGATGGGACTATGTGATGGAACACTGCGATGGGAGTGTGTTGAAACACTGTGATGGGACTGTGTTGGAACACTGTGATGGGACTGTGTGATGGAACACTGTGATGGGACTGTGTTGGAACACTGTGATGGGACTGTGTTGGAACGCTGTGATGGGACTGTGTGATGGAACACTGTGATGGGACTGTGTGATGGAACACTGTGAAGGGACTGTGATGGAACACTGTGATGGGACTGTGTTGGTACGCTGTGATGGGACTGTGTGATGGAACACTGTGATGGGACTGTGTGATGGAAGACTGTGATGGGACTGCGTCGGAACGCTGTGATGGGACTGTGTTGGAACACTGTGATGGGACTGTGATGGAACACTGTGATGGGACTGTGTGATGGAAGACTGTGATGGGACTGTGTCGGAACACTGTGATGGGACTGTGTTGGAACACTGTGATGGGACTGTGTTGGAACACTGTGATGGGACTGTGTGATGGAACACTGTGATGGGACTGTGTTGGAACACTGTGATGGGACAGTGTGATGGAACACTGTGATGGGACTGTGTTGGAACACTGTGATGGGACTGTGTTGGAACGCTGTGATGGGACTGTGTGATGGAACACTGTGATGGGACTGTGTGATGGAACACTGTGATGGGACTGTGATGGAACACTGTGATGGGACTGTGTTGGTACGCTGTGATGGGACTGTGTGATGGAACACTGTGATGGGACTGTGTGATGGAAGACTGTGATGGGACTGCGTCGGAACGCTGTGATGGGACTGTGTTGGAACACTGTGATGGGACTGTGATGGAACACTGTGATGGGACTGTGTGATGGAAGACTGTGATGGGACTGTGTTGGAACACTGTGATGGGACTGTGTCGGAACACTGTGATGGGACTGTGTTGGAACAGTGTGATGGGACTGTGTTGGAACACTGTGATGGGACTGTGTGATGGAACACTGTGATGGGACTGTGTTGGAACACTGTGATGGGACAGTGTGATGGAACACTGTGATGGGACTGTGTCGGAACACTGTGATGGGACTGTATTGGAACACTGTGATGCGACTGCGTCGGAACACTTTGATGGGACTGTGTTGGAACACTGTGATGGGACTGTGTTGGAACACTGTGATGGGATTGCGTCAGAATACTGTGATGGGACTGTGTTGGAACACTGTGATGGGACTGTGTTGGAACACTGTGATGGGACTGCGTCGGAACACTGTGATGGGACTGTGTGATGGAACACTGTGATGGGACTGCGTCGGAACACTGTGATGGGACTGTGTTGGAACACTGTGATGGGACTGTGTTGGAACACTGTGATGGGACTGCGTCGGAACACTGTGATGGGCATGTGTCGGAACACTCTGATGGGACTGTGTGATGGAACACCTTGATGTGACTGTGTCGGAACACTGTGATAGGACTGTGTCGGAACACTGTGATGGGACTATGTGATGGAACACTGCGATGGGAGTGTATTGGAACACTGTGATGGGACTGTGTTGGAACACTGTGATGGGACTGTGTTGGAACACTGTGATGGGACTGTGTGATGGAACACTGTGATGGGACTGTGTTGGAACACTGTGATGGGACTGTGTTGGAACGCTGTGATGGGACTGTGTGATGGAACACTGTAATGGGACTGTGTGATGGAACACTGTGATGGGACTGTGATGGAACACTGTGATGGGACTGTGTTGGAGCGCTGTGATGGGACTGTGTGATGGAACACTTTGATGGGACTGCGTCGGAACGCTGTGATGGGACTGTGGTGGAACACTGTGATGGGACTGTGATGGAACACTGTGATGGGACTGTGTGATGGAACACTGTGATGGGACTGCGTCGGAACACTGTGATGGGACTGTGTTGGAACACTGTGATGGGACTGTGTTGGAACACTGTGATGGGACTGCATCGGAACACTGTGATGGGACTGTGTCGGAACGCTGTGATGGGACTGTGTGATGGAACACTGTGATGTGACTGTGTCGGAACACTGTGATAGGACTGTGTCGTAACACTGTGATGGGACTATGTGATGGAACACTGCGATGGGAGTGTGTTGGAACACTATGATGGGACTGTGTTGGAACACTGTGATGGGACTGTGTGATGGAACACTGTGATGGGACTATGTGATGGAACACTGCGATGGTACTGTGTTGGAACACTATGATGGGACTGTGTTGGAACACTGTGATGGGACTGTGTTGGAACACTGTGATGGGACTGTGTTGGAACACTGTGATGGGACTGTGTGATGGAACACTGTGATGGGACTGCGTCGGAACACTGTGATGGGACTGTGTTGGAACACTGTGATGGGACTGTGTTGGAACACTGTGATGGGACTGCGTCGGAACACTGTGATGGGCATGTGTCGGAACACTCTGATGGGACTGTGTGATGGAACACCTTGATGTGACTGTGTCGGAACACTGTGATAGGACTGTGTCGGAACACTGTGATGGGACTATGTGATGGAACACTGCGATGGGAGTGTATTGGAACACTGTGATGGGACTGTGTTGGAACACTGTGATGGGACTGTGTTGGAACACTGTGATGGGACTGTGTGATGGAACACTGTGATGGGACTGTGTTGGAACACTGTGATGGGACTGTGTTGGAACGCTGTGATGGGACTGTGTGATGGAACACTGTAATGGGACTGTGTGATGGAACACTGTGATGGGACTGTGATGGAACACTGTGATGGGACTGTGTTGGAGCGCTGTGATGGGACTGTGTGATGGAACACTTTGATGGGACTGCGTCGGAACGCTGTGATGGGACTGTGGTGGAACACTGTGATGGGACTGTGATGGAACACTGTGATGGGACTGTGTGATGGAACACTGTGATGGGACTGCGTCGGAACACTGTGATGGGACTGTGTTGGAACACTGTGATGGGACTGTGTTGGAACACTGTGATGGGACTGCATCGGAACACTGTGATGGGACTGTGTCGGAACGCTGTGATGGGACTGTGTGATGGAACACTGTGATGTGACTGTGTCGGAACACTGTGATAGGACTGTGTCGGAACACTGTGATGGGACTATGTGATGGAACACTGCGATGGGAGTGTGTTGGAACACTGTGATGGGACTGTGTTGGAACACTGTGATGGGACTGTGTGATGGAACACTGTGATGGGAATGTGTTGTAACACTATGATGGGACTGTGTTGGAACGCTGTGATGGGACTGTGTGATGGAACACTGTGATGGGACTGTGTGATGGAACACTGTGATGGGACTGCGTCGGAACGCTGTGATGGGACTGTGGTGGAACACTGTGATGGGACTGTGATGGAACACTGTGATGGGACTGTGTGATGTAAGACTGTGATGGGACTGTGTTGGAACACTGTGATGTGACTGTGTCGGAACACTGTGATGGGACTGTGTTGGAACACTGTGATGGGACTGTGTTGGAACACTGTGATGGGACTGTGTTGGAACACTGTGATGGGACTGTGTGATGGAACACTGTGATGGGACTGTGTGATGGAACACTGTGATGGGACTGCGTCGGAACGCTGTGATGGGACTGTGGTGGAACACTGTGATGGGACTGTGATGGAACACTGTGATGGGACTGTGTGATGTAAGACTGTGATGGGACTGTGTTGGAACACTGTGATGTGACTGTGTCGGAACACTGTGATGGGACTATGTGATGGAACACTGCGATGGGAGTGTGTTGGAACACTGTGATGGGACTGTGTTGGAACACTGTGATGGGACTGTGTGATGGAACACTGTGATGGGAATGTGTTGTAACACTGTGATGGGACTGTGTTGGAACGCTGTGATGGGACTGTGTGATGGAACACTGTGATGGGACTGTGTGATGGAACACTGTGATGGGACTGCGTCGGAACGCTGTGATGGGACTGTGGTGGAACACTGTGATGGGACTGTGATGGAACAC
Source organism: Chiloscyllium punctatum (assembly GCF_047496795.1). Taxonomy (NCBI): domain Eukaryota; kingdom Metazoa; phylum Chordata; class Chondrichthyes; order Orectolobiformes; family Hemiscylliidae; genus Chiloscyllium; species Chiloscyllium punctatum. The sequence continues at coordinate 49,853,608 of NC_092772.1, forward strand.
TGTGATGGGACTGTGTGATGTAAGACTGTGATGGGACTGTGTTGGAACACTGTGATGTGACTGTGTCGGAACACTGTGATGGGACTGTGTTGGAACACTGTGATGGGACTGTGTTGGAACACTGTGATGGGACTGTGTGATGGAACACTGTGATGGGACTGTGTTGGAACACTGTGATGGGACTGTGTGATGGAACACTGTGATGGGACTGTGTCGGAACACTGTGATGGGACTGTATTGGAACACTGTGATGCGACTGCGTCGGAACACTTTGATGGGACTGTGTTGGAACACTGTGATGGGACTGTGTTGGAACACTGTGATGGGACTGTGTTGGAACACTGTGATGGGACTGCGTCAGAACACTGTGATGGGACTGTGTTGGAACACTCTGATGGGACTGCGTCGGAACACTGTGATGGGACTGTGTTGGAACACTGTGATGGGACTGTGTCGGAACACTGTGATGGGACTATGTGATGGAACACTGCGATGGGACTGTGTTGGAACACTGTGATGGGACTGTGTTGGAACACTGTGATGGGACTGTGTTGGAACACTGTCATGGGACTGTGTTGGAACACTGTGATGGGACAGTGTTGGAACACTGTGATGGGACTGTGTTGGAACACTGTGATGGGACTGTGTTGGAACACTGTGATGGGACAGTGTTGGAACACTGTGATGGGACTGTGTTGGAACACTGTGATGGGACTGTGTTGGAACACTGTGATGGGACTGCGTGATGGAACACTGTGATGGGACTGTGATGGCACACTGTGATGCGACTGTGTTGGAACACTGTGATGGGACAGTGTCGGAACACTATGATGGGACAGTGTCGGCACACTGTGATGGGACTGTGTTGGAACACTGTGATGGGACTGTGTTGAAACAGTGTGATGGGACTGTGATGGAACACTGTGATGGGACTGTGTTGGAACACTGTGATGGGACAGTGTCGGAACACTGTGATGGGACAGTGTCGGAACACTGTGATGGGACTGTGTTGGAACACTGTGATGGGACTCTGTTGGAACACTGTGATGGGACTGTGTTGGAACATTCTGATGGGACTGTGTCAGAACACTGTGATCGGACTGCGTCAGAACACTGTGATGGGACTGTGTTGGAACACTGTGATGGGACTGCGTCGGAACACTGTGATGGGACTGTGTTGGAACACTGTGATGGGACTGTGTTGGAACACTGTGATGGGACTGCGTCGGACCAATGTGATGGGACTGTGCTGCAACACTGTGATGGGACTGTGTCGGAACACTGTGATGGGACTGTGTTGGAACACTGTGATGGGACTGTGTGATGGAACACTGATGGGACTGCGTTGGAACACTGTGATGGGACTGTGTGATGGAACACTGTGATGGGACTGTGTTTGAACACTGTGATGGGACTGTGTTGGAACACTGTGATGGGACTGTGTTGGAACACTGTGATGGGACAGTGTTGGAACACTGTGATGGGACTGTGTTGGAACACTGTGATGGGACTGTGTTGGAACACTGTGATGGGACTGCGTGATGGAACACTGTGATGGGACTGTGATGGCACACTGTGATGCGACTGTGTTGGAACACTGTGATGGGACAGTGTCGGAACACTATGATGGGACAGTGTCGGCACACTGTGATGGGACTGTGTTGGAACACTGTGATGGGACTGTGTTGAAACAGTGTGATGGGACTGTGATGGAACACTGTGATGGGACTGTGTTGGAACACTGTGATGGGACAGTGTCGGAACACTGTGATGGGACAGTGTCGGAACACTGTGATGGGACTGTGTCGGAACACTGTGATGGGACTCTGTTGGAACACTGTGATGGGACTGTGTTGGAACACTGTGATGGGACTGTGTCAGAACACTGTGATGGGACTGTGTTGGAACACTGTGATGGGACTGCGTCGGAACACTGTGATGGGACTGTGTTGGAACACTGTGATGGGACTGTGTTGGAACACTGTGATGGGACTGCGTCGGACCAATGTGATGGGACTGTGCTGCAACACTGTGATGGGACTGTGTCGGAACACTGTGATGGGACTGTGTTGGAACACTGTGATGGGACTGTGTGATGGAACACTGTGATGGGACTGTGTTGGAACACTGTGATGGGACTGTGTCGGAACACTGTGATCGGACTGTGTTGGAACACTGTGATGGGACTGTGTTCGAACACTGTGATGGGACTGCGTCAGAACACTTTGATGGGACTGTGTTGGAACACTGTGATGGGACTGTGTCGGAACACTGTGATGGGACTGTGTTGGAACACTGTGATGGGACTGTGTTGGAACACTGTGATGGGACTGTGTTGGAACAGTGTGATGGGACTGTGTCGGAACACTGTGATGGGACTTTGTTGGAACACTGTGATGGGATTGTGTTGGAACACTGTGATGGGACTGTGTGATGGAACACTGATGGGACTGCGTCGGAACACTGTGGTGGGACTGTGTGATGGAACACTGTGATGGGACTGTGTTTTAACACTGTGATGGGACTGTGTTGGAACACTGTGATGGGACTGTGTTGGAACACTGTGATGGGACAGTGTTGGAACACTGTGATGGGACTGTGTGATGGAACACTGTGATGGGACTGTGTTGGAACCCTGTGATGGGACTGTGTTGGAACACTGTGATGGGACAGTGTCGGAACACTGTGATGGGACAGTGTCGGAACACTGTGATGGGACTGTGTTGGAACACTGTGATGGGACTGTGTTGGAACACTGTGATGTGACTGTGTCGGAACACTGTGATAGGACTGTGTCGGAACACTGTGATGGGACTATGTGATGGAAGACTGCGATGGGAGTGTGTTGGAACACTGTGATGGGACTGTGTTGGAACACTGTGATGGGACTGTGTGATGGAACACTGTGATGGGACTGTGTTGGAACACTGTGATGGGACTGTGTTGGAACGCTGTGATTGGACTGTGTGATGGAACACTGTAATGGGACTGTGTGATGGAACACTGTGATGGGACTGTGATGGAACACTGTGATGGGACTGTCTTGGAACGCTGAGATGGGACTGTGTGATGGAACACTGTGATGGGACTGTGTGATGGAACACTTTGATGGGACTGCGTCGGAACGCTGTGATGGGACTGTGGTGGAACACTGTGATGGGACTGTGATGGAACACTGTGATGGGACTGTGTGATGGAACACTGTGATGGGACTGCGTCGGAACGCTGTGATGGGACTGTGGTGGAACACTGTGATGGGACTGTGATGGAACACTGTGATGGGACTGTGTGATGGAACACTGTGATGGGACTGTGTTGAAACACTGTGATGGAACACTGTGATGGGACTGTGTGATGGAACACTGTGATGGGACTGTGATGGAACACTGTGATGGGACTGTGTTGGAACACTGTGATGGGACAGTGTCGGAACACTGTGATGGGACAGTGTCGGAACACTGTGATGGGACTGTGGTGGAACACTGTGATGGGACTGTGTTGGAACACTGTGATGGGACTGTGTGATGGAACACTGTGATGGGACTGCGTCGGAACACTGTGATGGGACTGTGTTGGAACACTGTGATGGGACTGTGTTGGAACACTGTGATGGGACTGCGTCGGAACACTGTGATGGGCATGTGTCGGAACACTCTGATGGGACTGTGTGATGGAACACCTTGATGTGACTGTGTCGGAACACTGTGATAGGACTGTGTCGGAACACTGTGATGGGACTATGTGATGGAACACTGCGATGGGAGTGTATTGGAACACTGTGATGGGACTGTGTTGGAACACTGTGATGGGACTGTGTTGGAACACTGTGATGGGACTGTGTGATGGAACACTGTGATGGGACTGTGTTGGAACACTGTGATGGGACTGTGTTGGAACGCTGTGATGGGACTGTGTGATGGAACACTGTAATGGGACTGTGTGATGGAACACTGTGATGGGACTGTGTTGGAGCGCTGTGATGGGACTGTGTGATGGAACACTTTGATGGGACTGCGTCGGAACGCTGTGATGGGACTGTGGTGGAACACTGTGATGGGACTGTGATGGAACACTGTGATGGGACTGTGTGATGGAACACTGTGATGGGACTGCGTCGGAACACTGTGATGGGACTGTGTGATGGAACACCTTGATGTGACTGTGTCGGAACACTGTGATGGGACTGCATCGGAACATTGTGATGGGACTGTGTCGGAACACTGTGATGGGACTGTGTGATGGAACACTGTGATGTGACTGTGTCGGAACACTGTGATAGGACTGTGTCGGAACACTGTGATGGGACTATGTGATGGAACACTGCGATGGGAGTGTGTTGGAACACTGTGATGGGACGGTGTTGGAACACTGTGATGGGACTGTGTGATGGAACACTGTGATGGGAATGTGTTGGAACACTGTGATGGGACTGTGTTGGAACGCTGTGATGGGACTGTGTGATGGAACACTGTGATGGGACTGTGTTGGAACACTGTGATGGGACTGTGTTGGAACGCTGTGATGGGACTGTGTGATGGAACACTGTGATGGGACTGTGTGATGGAACACTGTGATGGGACTGCGTCGGAACGCTGTGATGGGACTGTGGTGGAACACTGTGATGGGACTGTGTTGGAACACTGTGATGTGACTGTGTCGGAACACTGTGATGGGACTGTGTAGGAACACTGTGATGGGACTGTGTTGGAACACTGTGATGGGACTGTGTGATGGAACACTGTGATGGGACTGTGTTGGAACACTGTGATGGGACTGTGTGATGGAACACTGTGATGGGACTGTGTCGGAACACTGTGATGGGACTGTGTTGGTACGCTGTGATGCGACTGCGTCGGAACACTTTGATGGGACTGTGTTGGAACACTGTGATGGGACTGTGTTGGAACACTGTGATGGGACTGTGTTGGAACACTGTGATGGGACTGCGTCAGAACACTGTGATGGGACTGTGTTGGAACACTGTGATGGGACTGCGTCGGAACACTGTGATGGGACTGTGTTGGAACATTGTGATGGGACTGTGTCGGAACACTGTGATGGGACTGTGTCGGAACACTGTGATGGGACTATGTGATGGAACACTGAGATGGGACTGTGTTGGAACACTGTGATGGGACTGTGTTGGAACACTGTGATGGGACTGTGTGATGGAACACTGATGGGACTGCGTTGGAACACTGTGATGGGACTGTGTGATGGAACACTGTGATGGGACTGTGTTTGAACACTGTGATGGGACTGTGTTGGAACACTGTGATGGGACTGTGTTGGAACACTGTGATGGGACAGTGTTGGAACACTGTGATGGGACTGCGTCGGAACGCTGTGATGGGACTGTGGTGGAACACTGTGATGGGACTGTGATGGAACACTGTGATGGGACTGTGTGATGGAACACTGTGATGGGACTTCGTCGGAACACTGTGATGGGACTGTGTTGGAACACTGTGATGGGACTGTGTTGGAACACTGTGATGGGACTGCGTCGGAACACTGTGATGGGACTGTGTCGGAACAGTGTGATGGGACTGTGTGATGGAACACTGTGATGTGACTGTGTCGGAACACTGTGATAGGACTGTGTCGGAACACTGTGATGGGACTATGTGATGGAACACTGCGATGGGAGTGTGTTGGAACACTGTGATGGGACTGTGTTGGAACACTGTGATGGGACTGTGTGATGGAACACTGTGATGGGAATGTGTTGGAACACTGTGATGGGACTGTGTTGGAACGCTGTGATGGGACTGTGTGATGGAACACTGTGATGGGACTGTGTTGGAACGCTGTGATGGGACTGTGTGATGGAACACTGTGATGGGACTGTGATGGAACACTGTGATGGGACTGTGTTGGAACACTGTGATGGGACTGTTTTGGAACACTGTGATGGGACTGCGTCGGAACACTGTGATGGGACTGTGTCGGAACACTCTGATGGGACTGTGTGATGGAACACTGTGATGTCACTGTGTCGGAACACTGTGATAGGACTGTGTCGGAACACTGTGATGGGACTATGTGATGGAACACTGCGATGGGAGTGTGTTGAAACACTGTGATGGGACTGTGTTGGAACACTGTGATGGGACTGTGTGATGGAACACTGTGATGGTACTGTGTTGGAACACTGTGATGGGACTGTGTTGGAACGCTGTGATGGGACTGTGTGATGGAACACTGTGATGGGACTGTGTGATGGAACACTGTGATGGGACTGTGATGGAACACTGTGATGGGACTGTGTTGGTACGCTGTGATGGGACTGTGTGATGGAACACTGTGATGGGACTGTGTGATGGAAGACTGTGATGGGACTGCGTCGGAACGCTGTGATGGGACTGTGTTGGAACACTGTGATGGGACTGTGATGGAACACTGTGATGGGACTGTGTGATGGAAGACTGTGATGGGACTGTGTTGGAACACTGTGATGGGACTGTGTCGGAACACAGTGATGGGACTGTGTTGGAACACTGTGATGGGACTGTGTTGGAACACTGTGATGGGACTGTGTGATGGAACACTGTGATGGGACTGTGTTGGAACACTGTGATGGGACTGTGTGATGGAACACTGTGATGGGACTGTGTCGGAACACTGTGATGGGACTGTATTGGAACACTGTGATGCGACTGCGTCGGAACACTTTGATGGGACTGTGTTGGAACACTGTGATGGGACTGTGTTGGAACACTGTGATGGGACTGCGTCAGAATACTGTGATGGGACTGTGTTGGAACACTGTGATGGGACTGTGTTGGAACACTGTGATGGGACTGCGTCGGAACACTGTGATGGGACTGTGTTGGAACACTGTGATGGGACTGTGTCGGAACACTGTGATGGGACTGTGTCGGAACACTGTGATGGGACTATGTGATGGAACACTGCGATGTGACTGTGTTGGAACACTGTGATGGGACTGTGTGATGGAACACTGTGATGGGACTGTGATGGAACACTGTGATGGGACTGTGTTGGAACGCTGAGATGGGACTGTGTGATGGAACACTGTGATGGGACTGTGTGATGGAACACTTTGATGGGACTGCATCGGAACGCTGTGATGGGACTGTGGTGGAACACTGTGATGGGACTGTGATGGAACACTGTGATGGGACTGTGTGATGGAACACTGTGATGGGACTGCGTCGGAACGCTGTGATGGGACTGTGGTGGAACACTGTGATGGGACTGTGATGGAACACTGTGATGGGACTGTGTGATGGAACACTGTGATGGGACTGTGTCGGAACACTGTGATGGGACTGTGTCGGAACACTGTGATGGGACTGTGTTGGAACACTGTGATGGGACTGTGTTGGAACACTGTGATGGGACTGTGTGATGGAACACTGTGATGGGACTGTGTTGGAACACTGTGATGGGACTGTGTGATGGAACACTGTGATGGGACTGCGTCGGAACACTGTGATGGGACTGTGTTGGAACACTGTGATGGGACTGTTTTGGAACACTGTGATGGGACTGCGTCGGAACACTGTGATGGGACTGTGTCGGAACACTCTGATGGGACTGTGTGATGGAACACTGTGATGTGACTGTGTCGGAACACTGTGATAGGACTGTGTCGGAACACTGTGATGGGACTATGTGATGGAACACTGCGATGGGAGTGTGTTGAAACACTGTGATGGGACTGTGTTGGAACACTGTGATGGGACTGTGTGATGGAACACTGTGATGGGACTGTGTTGTAACACTGTGATGGGACTGTGTTGGAACGCTGTGATGGGACTGTGTGATGGAACACTGTGATGGGACTGTGTGATGGAACACTGTGATGGGACTGTGATGGAACACTGTGATGGGACTGTGTTGTTACGCTGTGATGGGACTGTGTGATGGAACACTGTGATGGGACTGTGTGATGGAAGACTGTGATGGGACTGCGTCGGAACGCTGTGATGGGACTGTGTTGGAACACTGTGATGGGACTGTGATGGAACACTGTGATGGGACTGTGTGATGGAAGACTGTGATGGGACTGTGTTGGAACACTGTGATGGGACTGTGTCGGAACACTGTGATGGGACTGTGTTGGAACACTGTGATGGGACTGTGTTGGAACACTGTGATGGGACTGTGTGATGGAACACTGTGATGGGACTGTGTTGGAACACTGTGATGGGACAGTGTGATGGAACACTGTGATGGGACTGTGTCGGAACACTGTGATGGGACTGTATTGGAACACTGTGATGCGACTGCGTCGGAACACTTTGATGGCACTGTGTTGGAACACTGTGATGGGACTGTGTTGGAACACTGTGATGGGACTGTGTTGGAACACTGTGATGGGACTGCGTCAGAATACTGTGATGGGACTGTGTTGGAACACTGTGATGGGACTGTGTTGGAACACTGTGATGGGACTGCGTCGAAACACTGTGATGGGACTGTGTGATAGAACACTGTGATGGGACTGCGTCGGAACACTGTGATGGGACTGTGTTGGAACACTGTGATGGGACTGTGTTGGAACACTGTGATGGGACTGCGTCGGAACACTGTGATGGGCATGTGTCGGAACACTCTGATGGGACTGTGTGATGGAACACCTTGATGTGACTGTGTCGGAACACTGTGATAGGACTGTGTCGGAACACTGTGATGGGACTATGTGATGGAACACTGCGATGGGAGTGTATTGGAACACTGTGATGGGACTGTGTTGGAACACTGTGATGGGACTGTGTGATGGAACACTGTGATGGGACTGTGTTGGAACACTGTGATGGGACTGTGTTGGAACGCTGTGATGGGACTGTGTGATGGAACACTGAAATGGGACTGTGTGATGGAACACTGTGATGGGACTGTGATGGAACACTGTGATGGGACTGTGTTGGAGCGCTGTGATGGGACTGTGTGATGGAACACTTTGATGGGACTGCGTCGGAACGCTGTGATGGGACTGTGGTGGAACACTGTGATGGGACTGTGATGGAACACTGTGATGGGACTGTGTGATGGAACACTGTGATGGGACTGCGTCGGAACACTGTGATGGGACTGTGTTGGAACACTGTGATGGGACTGTGTTGGAACACTGTGATGGGACTGCATCGGAACACTGTGATGGGACTGTGTCGGAACGCTGTGATGGGACTGTGTGATGGAACACTGTGATGTGACTGTGTCGGAACACTGTGATAGGACTGTGTCGGAACACTGTGATGGGACTATGTGATGGAACACTGCGATGGGAGTGTGTTGGAACACTGTGATGGGACTGTGTTGGAACACTGTGATGGGACTGTGTGATGGAACACTGTGATGGGACTATGTGATGGAACACTGCGATGGGACTGTGTTGGAACACTATGATGGGACTGTGTTGGAACACTGTGATGGGACTGTGTTGGAACACTGTGATGGGACTGTGTTGGAACACTGTGATGGGACTGTGTTGGAACACTGTGATGGGACTGTGTGATGGAACACTGTGATGGGACTGCGTCGGAACACTGTGATGGGACTGTGTTGGAACACTGTGATGGGACTGTGTTGGAACACTGTGATGGGACTGCGTCGGAACACTGTGATGGGCATGTGTCGGAACACTCTGATGGGACTGTGTGATGGAACACCTTGATGTGACTGTGTCGGAACACTGTGATAGGACTGTGTCGGAACACTGTGATGGGACTATGTGATGGAACACTGCGATGGGAGTGTATTGGAACACTGTGATGGGACTGTGTGATGGAACACTGTGATGGGACTGTGATGGAACACTGTAATGGGACTGTGTTGGAACGCTGAGATGGGACTGTGTGATGGAACACTGTGATGGGACTGTGTGATGGAACACTTTGATGGGACTGCATCGGAACGCTGTGATGGGACTGTGGTGGAACACTGTGATGGGACTGTGATGGAACACTGTGATGGGACTGTGTGATGGAACACTGTGATGGGACTGCGTCGGAACGCTGTGATGGGACTGTGGTGGAACACTGTGATGGGACTGTGATGGAACACTGTGATGGGACTGTGTGATGGAACACTGTGATGGGACTGTGTCGGAACACTGTGATGGGACTGTGTCGGAACACTGTGATGGGACTGTGTTGGAACACTGTGATGGGACTGTGTTGGAACACTGTGATGGGACTGTGTGATGGAACACTGTGATGGGACTGTGTTGGAACACTGTGATGGGACTGTGTGATGGAACACTGTGATGGGACTGCGTCGGAACACTGTGATGGGACTGTGTTGGAACACTGTGATGGGACTGTTTTGGAACACTGTGATGGGACTGCGTCGGAACACTGTGATGGGACTGTGTCGGAACACTCTGATGGGACTGTGTGATGGAACACTGTGATGTGACTGTGTCGGAACACTGTGATAGGACTGTGTCGGAACACTGTGATGGGACTATGTGATGGAACACTGCGATGGGAGTGTGTTGAAACACTGTGATGGGACTGTGTTGGAACACTGTGATGGGACTGTGTGATGGAACACTGTGATGGGACTGTGTTGGAACACTGTGATGGGACTGTGTTGGAACGCTGTGATGGGACTGTGTGATGGAACACTGTGATGGGACTGTGTGATGGAACACTGTGAAGGGACTGTGATGGAACACTGTGATGGGACTGTGTTGGTACGCTGTGATGGGACTGTGTGATGGAACACTGTGATGGGACTGTGTGATGGAAGACTGTGATGGGACTGCGTCGGAACGCTGTGATGGGACTGTGTTGGAACACTGTGATGGGACTGTGATGGAACACTGTGATGGGACTGTGTGATGGAAGACTGTGATGGGACTGTGTCGGAACACTGTGATGGGACTGTGTTGGAACACTGTGATGGGACTGTGTTGGAACACTGTGATGGGACTGTGTGATGGAACACTGTGATGGGACTGTGTTGGAACACTGTGATGGGACAGTGTGTTGGAACACTGTGATGGGACTGTGTCGGAACACTGTGATGGGACTGTATTGGAACACTGTGATGCGACTGCGTCGGAACACTTTGATGGCACTGTGTTGGAACACTGTGATGGGACTGTGTTGGAACACTGTGATGGGACTGTGTTGGAACACTGTGATGGGACTGCGTCAGAATACTGTGATGGGACTGTGTTGGAACACTGTGATGGGACTGTGTTGGAACACTGTGATGGGACTGCGTCGGAACACTGTGATGGGACTGTGTGATGGAACACTGTGATGGGACTGCGTCGGAACACTGTGATGGGACTGTGTTGGAACACTGTGATGGGACTGTGTTGGAACACTGTGATGGGACTGCGTCGGAACACTGTGATGGGCATGTGTCGGAACACTCTGATGGGACTGTGTGATGGAACACCTTGATGTGACTGTGTCGGAACACTGTGATAGGACTGTGTCGGAACACTGTGATGGGACTATGTGATGGAACACTGCGATGGGAGTGTATTGGAACACTGTGATGGGACTGTGTTGGAACACTGTGATGGGACTGTGTGATGGAACACTGTGATGGGACTGTGTTGGAACACTGTGATGGGACTGTGTTGGAACGCTGTGATGGGACTGTGTGATGGAACACTGAAATGGGACTGTGTGATGGAACACTGTGATGGGACTGTGATGGAACACTGTGATGGGACTGTGTTGGAGCGCTGTGATGGGACTGTGTGATGGAACACTTTGATGGGACTGCGTCGGAACGCTGTGATGGGACTGTGGTGGAACACTGTGATGGGACTGTGATGGAACACTGTGATGGGACTGTGTGATGGAACACTGTGATGGGACTGCGTCGGAACACTGTGATGGGACTGTGTTGGAACACTGTGATGGGACTGTGTTGGAACACTGTGATGGGACTGCATCGGAACACTGTGATGGGACTGTGTCGGAACGCTGTGATGGGACTGTGTGATGGAACACTGTGATGTGACTGTGTCGGAACACTGTGATAGGACTGTGTCGGAACACTGTGATGGGACTATGTGATGGAACACTGCGATGGGAGTGTGTTGGAACACTGTGATGGGACTGTGTTGGAACACTGTGATGGGACTGTGTGATGGAACACTGTGATGGGACTATGTGATGGAACACTGCGATGGGACTGTGTTGGAACACTATGATGGGACTGTGTTGGAACACTGTGATGGGACTGTGTTGGAACACTGTGATGGGACTGTGTTGGAACACTGTGATGGGACTGTGTTGGAACACTGTGATGGGACTGTGTGATGGAACACTGTGATGGGACTGCGTCGGAACACTGTGATGGGACTGTGTTGGAACACTGTGATGGGACTGTGTTGGAACACTGTGATGGGACTGCGTCGGAACACTGTGATGGGACTGTGTTGGAGCGCTGTGATGGGACTGTGTGATGGAACACTTTGATGGGACTGCGTCGGAACGCTGTGATGGGACTGTGGTGGAACACTGTGATGGGACTGTGATGGAACACTGTGATGGGACTGTGTGATGGAACACTGTGATGGGACTGCGTCGGAACACTGTGATGGGACTGTGTTGGAACACTGTGATGGGACTGTGTTGGAACACTGTGATGGGACTGCATCGGAACACTGTGATGGGACTGTGTCGGAACGCTGTGATGGGACTGTGTGATGGAACACTGTGATGTCACTGTGTCGGAACACTGTGATAGGACTGTGTCGGAACACTGTGATGGGACTATGTGATGGAACACTGCGATGGGAGTGTGTTGGAACACTGTGATGGGACTGTGTTGGAACACTGTGATGGGACTGTGTGATGGAACACTGTGATGGGAATGTGTTGGAACACTATGATGGGACTGTGTTGGAACGCTGTGATGGGACTGTGTGATGGAACACTGTGATGGGACTGTGATGGAACACTGTGATGGGACTGTGTTGGAACGCTGTGATGGGACTGTGTGATGGAACACTGTGATGGGACTGTGTGATGGAACACTGTGATGGGACTGCGTCGGAACGCTGTGATGGGACTGTGGTGGAACACTGTGATGGGACTGTGATGGAACACTGTGATGGGACTGTGTGATGTAAGACTGTGATGGGACTGTGTTGGAACACTGTGATGTGACTGTGTCGGAACACTGTGATGGGACTGTGTTGGAACACTGTGATGGGACTGTGTTGGAACACTGTGATGGGACTGTGTGATGGAACACTGTGATGGGACTGTGTTGGAACACTGTGATGGGACTGTGTGATGGAACACTGTGATGGGACTGTGTCGGAACACTGTGATGGGACTGTATTGGAACACTGTGATGCGACTGCGTCGGAACACTTTGATGGGACTGTGTTGGAACACTGTGATGGGACTGTGTTGGAACACTGTGATGGGACTGTGTTGGAACACTGTGATGGGACTGTGTCGGAACACTGTGATGGGACTATGTGATGGAACACTGCGATGGGACTGTGTTGGAACACTGTGATGGGACTGTGTTGGAACACTGTGATGGGACTGTGTGATGGAACACTGATGGGACTGCGTTGGAACACTGTGATGGGACTGTGTGATGGAACACTGTGATGGGACTGTGTTTGAACACTGTGATGGGACTGTGTTGGAACACTGTGATTGGACTGTGTTGGAACACTGTGATGGGACAGTGTTGGAACACTGTGATGGGACTGTGTTGGAACACTGTGATGGGACTGTGTTGGAACACTGTGATGGGACTGCGTGATGGAACACTGTGATGGGACTGTGATGGCACACTGTGATGCGACTGTGTTGGAACACTGTGATGGGACAGTGTCGGAACACTATGATGGGACAGTGTTGGCACACTGTGATGGGACTGTGTTGGAACACTGTGATGGGACTGTGTTGAAACAGTGTGATGGGACTGTGATGGAACACTGTGATGGGACTGTGTTGGAACACTGTGATGGGACAGTGTCGGAACACTGTGATGGGACAGTGTCGGAACACTGTGATGGGACTGTGTTGGAACACTTTGATGGGACTCTGTTGGAACACTGTGATGGGACTGTGTTGGAACACTGTGATGGGACTGTGTCAGAACACTGTGATGGGACTGCGTCAGAACACTGTGATGGGACTGTGTTGGAACACTGTGATGGGACTGCGTCGGAACACTGTGATGGGACTGTGTTGGAACACTGTGATGGGACTGTGTTGGAACACTGTGATGGGACTGCGTCGGACCAATGTGATGGGACTGTGCTGCAACACTGTGATGGGACTGTGTCGGAACACTGTGATGGGACTGTGTTGGAACACTGTGATGGGACTGTGTGATGGAACACTGTGATGGGACTGTGTTGGAACACTGTGATGGGACTGTGTCGGAACACTGTGATCGGACTGTGTTGGAACACTGTGATGCGACTGCGTCGGAACACTGTGATGGGACTGTGTTGGAACACTGTGATGGGACTGTGTTGGAACACTGTGATGGGACTGCGTCAGAATACTGTGATGGGACTGTGTTGGAACACTGTGATGGGACTGTGTTGGAACACTGTGATGGGACTGCGTCGGAACACTGTGATGGGACTGTGTGATGGAACACTGTGATGGGACTGCGTCGGAACACTGTGATGGGACTGTGTTGGAACACTGTGATGGGACTGTGTTGGAACACTGTGATGGGACTGCGTCGGAACACTGTGATGGGCATGTGTCGGAACACTCTGATGGGACTGTGTGATGGAACACCTTGATGTGACTGTGTCGGAACACTGTGATAGGACTGTGTCGGAACACTGTGATGGGACTATGTGATGGAACACTGCGATGGGAGTGTATTGGAACACTGTGATGGGACTGTGTTGGAACACTGTGATGGGACTGTGTGATGGAACACTGTGATGGGACTGTGTTGGAACACTGTGATGGGACTGTGTTGGAACGCTGTGATGGGACTGTGTGATGGAACACTGAAATGGGACTGTGTGATGGAACACTGTGATGGGACTGTGATGGAACACTGTGATGGGACTGTGTTGGAGCGCTGTGATGGGACTGTGTGATGGAACACTTTGATGGGACTGCGTCGGAACGCTGTGATGGGACTGTGGTGGAACACTGTGATGGGACTGTGTTGGAACACTGTGATGGGACTGCGTCGGAACACTGTGATGGGCATGTGTCGGAACACTCTGATGGGACTGTGTGATGGAACACCTTGATGTGACTGTGTCGGAACACTGTGATAGGACTGTGTCGGAACACTGTGATGGGACTATGTGATGGAACACTGCGATGGGAGTGTATTGGAACACTGTGATGGGACTGTGTTGGAACACTGTGATGGGACTGTGTGATGGAACACTGTGATGGGACTGTGTTGGAACACTGTGATGGGACTGTGTTGGAACGCTGTGATGGGACTGTGTGATGGAACACTGAAATGGGACTGTGTGATGGAACACTGTGATGGGACTGTGATGGAACACTGTGATGGGACTGTGTTGGAGCGCTGTGATGGGACTGTGTGATGGAACACTTTGATGGGACTGCGTCGGAACGCTGTGATGGGACTGTGGTGGAACACTGTGATGGGACTGTGATGGAACACTGTGATGGGACTGTGTGATGGAACACTGTGATGGGACTGCGTCGGAACACTGTGATGGGACTGTGTTGGAACACTGTGATGGGACTGTGTTGGAACACTGTGATGGGACTGCATCGGAACACTGTGATGGGACTGTGTCGGAACGCTGTGATGGGACTGTGTGATGGAACACTGTGATGTGACTGTGTCGGAACACTGTGATAGGACTGTGTCGGAACACTGTGATGGGACTATGTGATGGAACACTGCGATGGGAGTGTGTTGGAACACTGTGATGGGACTGTGTTGGAACACTGTGATGGGACTGTGTGATGGAACACTGTGATGGGACTATGTGATGGAACACTGCGATGGGACTGTGTTGGAACACTATGATGGGACTGTGTTGGAACACTGTGATGGGACTGTGTTGGAACACTGTGATGGGACTGTGTTGGAACACTGTGATGGGACTGTGTTGGAACACTGTGATGGGACTGTGTGATGGAACACTGTGATGGGACTGCGTCGGAACACTGTGATGGGACTGTGTTGGAACACTGTGATGGGACTGTGTTGGAACACTGTGATGGGACTGCGTCGGAACACTGTGATGGGCATGTGTCGGAACACTCTGATGGGACTGTGTGATGGAACACCTTGATGTGACTGTGTCGGAACACTGTGAT
The DNA here is from genome assembly GCF_047496795.1 of Chiloscyllium punctatum. Taxonomy (NCBI): domain Eukaryota; kingdom Metazoa; phylum Chordata; class Chondrichthyes; order Orectolobiformes; family Hemiscylliidae; genus Chiloscyllium; species Chiloscyllium punctatum. The sequence continues at coordinate 49,869,867 of NC_092772.1, forward strand.
AGGACTGTGTCGGAACACTGTGATGGGACTATGTGATGGAACACTGCGATGGGAGTGTATTGGAACACTGTGATGGGACTGTGTTGGAACACTGTGATGGGACTGTGTTGGAACACTGTGATGGGACTGTGTGATGGAACACTGTGATGGGACTGTGTTGGAACACTGTGATGCAACTGTGTTGGAACGCTGTGATGGGACTGTGTGATGGAACACTGTAATGGGACTGTGTGATGGAACACTGTGATGGGACTGTGATGGAACACTGTGATGGGACTGTGTTGGAGCGCTGTGATGGGACTGTGTGATGGAACACTTTGATGGGACTGCGTCGGAACGCTGTGATGGGACTGTGGTGGAACACTGTGATGGGACTGTGATGGAACACTGTGATGGGACTGTGTGATGGAACACTGTGATGGGACTGCGTCGGAACACTGTGATGGGACTGTGTTGGAACACTGTGATGGGACTGTGTTGGAACACTGTGATGGGACTGCATCGGAACACTGTGATGGGACTGTGTCGGAACGCTGTGATGGGACTGTGTGATGGAACACTGTGATGTGACTGTGTCGGAACACTGTGATAGGACTGTGTCGGAACACTGTGATGGGACTATGTGATGGAACACTGCGATGGGAGTGTGTTGGAACACTGTGATGGGACTGTGTTGGAACACTGTGATGGGACTGTGTGATGGAACACTGTGATGGGAATGTGTTGGAACACTATGATGGGACTGTGTTGGAACGCTGTGATGGGACTGTGTGATGGAACACTGTGATGGGACTGTGATGGAACACTGTGATGGGACTGTGTTGGAACGCTGTGATGGGACTGTGTGATGGAACACTGTGATGGGACTGTGTGATGGAACACTGTGATGGGACTGCGTCGGAACGCTGTGATGGGACTGTGGTGGAACACTGTGATGGGACTGTGATGGAACACTGTGATGGGACTGTGTGATGTAAGACTGTGATGGGACTGTGTTGGAACACTGTGATGTGACTGTGTCGGAACACTGTGATGGGACTGTGTGATGGAACACTGTGATGGGACTGTGTTGGAACACTGTGATGGGACTGTGTGATGGAACACTGTGATGGGACTGTGTCGGAACACTGTGATGGGACTGTATTGGAACACTGTGATGCGACTGCGTCGGAACACTTTGATGGGACTGTGTTGGAACACTGTGATGGGACTGTGTTGGAACACTGTGATGGGACTGTGTTGGAACACTGTGATGGGACTGTGTCGGAACACTGTGATGGGACTATGTGATGGAACACTGCGATGGGACTGTGTTGGAACACTGTGATGGGACTGTGTTGGAACACTGTGATGGGACTGTGTGATGGAACACTGATGGGACTGCGTTGGAACACTGTGATGGGACTGTGTGATGGAACACTGTGATGGGACTGTGTTTGAACACTGTGATGGGACTGTGTTGGAACACTGTGATTGGACTGTGTTGGAACACTGTGATGGGACAGTGTTGGAACACTGTGATGGGACTGTGTTGGAACACTGTGATGGGACTGTGTTGGAACACTGTGATGGGACTGCGTGATGGAACACTGTGATGGGACTGTGATGGCACACTGTGTTCCGACTGTGTTGGAACACTGTGATGGGACAGTGTCGGAACACTATGATGGGACAGTGTTGGCACACTGTGATGGGACTGTGTTGGAACACTGTGATGGGACTGTGTTGAAACAGTGTGATGGGACTGTGATGGAACACTGTGATGGGACTGTGTTGGAACACTGTGATGGGACAGTGTCGGAACACTGTGATGGGACAGTGTCGGAACACTGTGATGGGACTGTGTTGGAACACTTTGATGGGACTCTGTTGGAACACTGTGATGGGACTGTGTTGGAACACTGTGATGGGACTGTGTCAGAACACTGTGATGGGACTGCGTCAGAACACTGTGATGGGACTGTGTTGGAACACTGTGATGGGACTGCGTCGGAACACTGTGATGGGACTGTGTTGGAACACTGTGATGGGACTGTGTTGGAACACTGTGATGGGACTGCGTCGGACCAATGTGATGGGACTGTGCTGCAACACTGTGATGGGACTGTGTCGGAACACTGTGATGGGACTGTGTTGGAACACTGTGATGGGACTGTGTGATGGAACACTGTGATGGGACTGTGTTGGAACACTGTGATGGGACTGTGTCGGAACACTGTGATCGGACTGTGTTGGAACACTGTGATGGGACTGTGTTCGAACACTGTGATGGGACTGCGTCAGAACACTTTGATGGGACTGTGTTGGAACACTGTGATGGGACTGTGTCGGAACACTGTGATGGGACTGTGTTGGAACACTGTGATGGGACTGTGTTGGAACACTGTGATGGGACTGTGCTGGAACAGTGTGATGGGACTGTGTCGGAAAACTGTGATGGGACTTTGTTGGAACACTGTGATGGGACTGTGTTGGAACACTGTGATGGGACTGTGTGATGGAACACTGATGGGACTGCGTCGGAATACTGTGATGGGACTGTGTGATGGAACACTGTGATGGGACTGTGTTGGAACACTGTGATGGGACTGTGTTGGAACACTGTGATGGGACAGTGTTGGAACACTGTGATGGGACTGTGTGATGGAACACTGTGATGGGACTGTGTTCGAACCCTGTGATGGGACTGTGTTGGAACACTGTGATGGGACAGTGTCGGAACACTGTGATGGGACAGTGTCGGAACACTGTGATGGGACTGTGTTGGAACACTGTGATGGGACTGTGTTGGAACACTGTGATGTGACTGTGTCGGAACACTGTGATAGGACTGTGTCGGAACACTGTGATGGGACTATGTGATGGAAGACTGCGATGGGAGTGTGTTGGAACACTGTGATGGGACTGTGTTGGAACACTGTGATGGGACTGTGTTGGAACGCTGTGATGGGACTGTGTGATGGAACACTGTAATGGGACTGTGTGATGGAACACTGTGATGGGACTGTGATGGAACACTGTGATGGGACTGTCTTGGAACGCTGAGATGGGACTGTGTGATGGAACACTGTGATGGGACTGTGTGATGGAACACTTTGATGGGACTGCGTCGGAACGCTGTGATGGGACTGTGGTGGAACACTGTGATGGGACTGTGATGGAACACTGTGATGGGACTGTGTGATGGAACACTGTGATGGGACTGCGTCGGAACGCTGTGATGGGACTGTGGTGGAACACTGTGATGGGACTGTGATGGAACACTGTGATGGGACTGTGTGATGGAACACTGTGATGGGACTGTGTTGAAACACTGTGATGGGACTGTGATGGAACACTGTGATGGGACTGTGTGATGGAACACTGTGATGGGACTGTGATGGAACACTGTGATGGGACTGTGTTGGAACACTGTGATGGGACAGTGTCGGAACACTGTGATGGGACAGTGTCGGAACACTGTGATGGGACTGTGTTGGAACACTGTGATGGGACTGTGTTGGAACACTGTGATGGGACTGTGTGATGGAACACTGTGATGGGACTGCGTCGGAACACTGTGATGGGACTGTGTTGGAACACTGTGATGGGACTGTGTTGGAACACTGTGATGGGACTGCGTCGGAACACTGTGATGGGCATGTGTCGGAACACTCTGATGGGACTGTGTGATGGAACACCTTGATGTGACTGTGTCGGAACACTGTGATAGGACTGTGTCGGAACACTGTGATGGGACTATGTGATGGAACACTGCGATGGGAGTGTATTGGAACACTGTGATGGGACTGTGTTGGAACACTGTGATGGGACTGTGTTGGAACACTGTGATGGGACTGTGTGATGGAACACTGTGATGGGACTGTGTTGGAACACTGTGATGGGACTGTGTTGGAACGCTGTGATGGGACTGTGTGATGGAACACTGTAATGGGACTGTGTGATGGAACACTGTGATGGGACTGTGTGATGGAACACTGTGATGGGAATGTGTTGGAACACTGTGATGGGACTGTGTTGGAACGCTGTGATGGGACTGTGTGATGGAACACTGTGATGGGACTGTGATGGAACACTGTGATGGGACTGTGTTGGAACGCTGTGATGGGACTGTGTGATGGAACACTGTGATGGGACTGTGTGATGGAACACTGTGATGGGACTGCGTCGGAACGCTGTGATGGGACTGTGGTGGAACACTGTGATGGGACTGTGATGGAACACTGTGATGGGACTGTGTGATGTAAGACTGTGATGGGACTGTGTTGGAACACTGTGATGTGACTGTGTCGGAACACTGTGATGGGACTGTGTAGGAACACTGTGATGGGACTGTGTTGGAACACTGTGATGGGACTGTGTGATGGAACACTGTGATGGGACTGTGTTGGAACACTGTGATGGGACTGTGTGATGGAACACTGTGATGGGACTGTGTCGGAACACTGTGATGGGACTGTATTGGAACACTGTGATGCGACTGCGTCGGAACACTTTGATGGGACTGTGTTGGAACACTGTGATGGGACTGTGTTGGAACACTGTGATGGGACTGTGTTGGAACACTGTGATGGGACTGCGTCAGAACACTGTGATGGGACTGTGTT